>NC_057717.1:46791629-46823477 GCF_004010195.1 Chiloscyllium plagiosum | reverse complement strand
TTACGGAATGGTCTGATGAATGTTTGGTATAGAATGGTCTGGAAAAGTCAGCTATGGAATGTTGGGCAAAGAGCTAACCGGAGAATGTCAGTTATAGAAAATTGCGGGGAATGTCAGTGCGGAATGCTTCCGGGAATGTCGGGTATGGAATGTGACAGAATCATAAATACTCACGTGACAATGGCTCTTCTACCCATTGTGTTTGGCGAGACTCACTCAGGCTCACGGTGGGAATCTGTCCCCAAACTCAAAATAACTGGTAATTTGGACATAAAATGAATAGGATTCAGATAATAACTCAAAAATGTGATTTGACATCCACTCGTATGATCACAAAAAATGTCATCCCTTATTTCGTGATCTCCTCCACTTGCTTCTTGTTTGTGTATAACATTCCCAAATCTAAACTGCTCTGGATATTCAGTTCCCAGTATCGGTCATTCTATCGCTATGTCTGTCTAATACCATTGAATCAAATGCATTTTCCTTAATGTATGCAGTGAAGTCCTGAGTCTGTTTGGGAATACAAAACACAATCAGATAGAGTGCCTCTCCTTCACCTTTATACCCCATTTCTTTCCTGCTCCATTGTGTCTTTAATTCATCATATTTTCCCGGTCAGGAAACTGTCTGATATCGTCATACTCACTGTATCCGTCCTGATGGCTACTGTTTTATGAAGCACGATCACTATCCTTGGGTATATCCTAGCTCACCGGCTGGACAGAACAATCAATGCGAGGAGCACCATGGGTTGCAATCAGGAAAGAAGTGACCCTGGAATTGCTCCACATTGATTACAGAACCAAGCGAATGTCATGGTAACACCTCTGAGATTGTCAAGGAAATCGCCTGATGTTCGATAGTTTTGCCCTCCACACCACCCCTCGGTGATAAAGCATTTCCCTCGATTTTGAAAACACATCGGAGGCAGCACTGTGAGTGTCTCCACAGGCTGACCAATAACTGAACAGATTGAGTCCTCAAATATGCCGCAGGCAGACTGTGGGAAGTGATGGGTGAACCAACAAGAGGAGCATATTCTCACCAAACTACTTGTCACAATTGGGTCTGCCCCTAACAGTGTCTGAAGGAGCAGCCAGAATTCCTAATTCCTGATGAAGGGCTTTTCCCGAAACGTCATTTTTCCAGCTACTCGGTTGCTGCCTGACCTGCTGTCCTTTTACAACACCACTCTAATCTTGTCTCTTTTCTCCAGCATCTGCCGTACACATTTCCGCCGAGGAGCACCCAGAACTGACACATTGCAGAGGGAATACCTCAGTTTCATATTGAAGATACGGCAACTATGTTATGTTCTACTACCTCCTGCGAAGTTGGACGTAATTCTAAAGTACCGAACACATGAAAACTGGGCATCCATGATGCACTGAGGGCCATCAGCAGCTGCAGCATCAATGGCCTTGCCCGCATCATAAATCAGAAGTGGCCTGTTTACTGATGGTTCCAATACTTTCACCATTATGCACAACTAGACCTAACATGAAGCAGATATTCAGCCCATCATGAGTTGTAAACAGGAACAGAATGATGTCATTCAGTTATTTGAGGCTGTTATTCAGCAATTGGAGTCGAGTTTTCTATCTCTCAAGCCTGTTACATAGGAGATTGGAGGGGATTTTCAGACTTTCGAAGTTGCTGCCCAGGATAACGGGGGTCGGGGTGGTGGTGGTGGTGAGGAGCTGGGAACTGAACAATTATTGCTCCATCTCAATGATTGTCTACGGCTGGATGTTCCCAGTTTCCCTAATTGCTCTCGGCAAAAAAACAGCATATTTTGATTTGGCAGTAGGGAGTGCTCGAGGGAGGGTGTTTTGAGCCATGTTCCAATGGGACAACATTTCATTCTATGTGGAGAGCCGAAGACGATGTAAATGGCTGACTGCTTTTGAATGAAGAGATTCTGGCTGCTGCCAGGATAATTGGTATTCACAAACATGATGTATTGTGCATCGACATAATGCAACATGAATGGAGTGAGTTGTGGAGGGTCCAATTCCAGGAATAAGAACTAAAAGCATTTTCAGATCAGCTGAAATGGTTAGTTATACAATATTCTCATTTCACCTCACAAAACCAGCTCAGACACCATAAAACAAGAGGAGATACCTGTTCAGTGCAGAGCACTGTGTAGATAAAGCCATGCATGGTGCAACCTAGCAATCTGCCGAGAGTGGAAATTTCTCCAAACCACAGCAGTGACTTGATCCATAAAGTTGAAATGGATTTCTATTCAGCACCAGGAGATTGGACCAGGTGCAATCTGGAGACTGAACCCAGTGCGGTCTGGACTCGGTCTGGTGCAGTCTGGAGACAGGGCCTGGTGCGGTCTGGAGATTGGGCCCGCTGCAAGTAGGAAAATGGGCCCGGCACTTTCTGCCAACATGGCCCCATGCGGTCCGGAGACGAGGCCAGTTGCAGTCTGAAGACTCAGCACTATGGAGTTTGGAGACTGGGCCTGGCGCAGTCTGGACATTGGGTCTGGTGCAGTGTGGAGACTTGACCCCATGCGGTCCAAAGACTTGATCAAGTGCGATCTGGATGCTAGGTATGGTGCAGTCTGCATACTGGGCTTGGTGCGGTCTGCATACTGGTCTTGGTGCAGTCCGGTGACTGGGCCCAATGTGGTTTGGAGACTCGGTACTAAGGCAGACTGTCTTGAAGGGTCATTAGGTCGAGTTTGTTTTATTTTAGTTTTTACTCTTCCGCTGGACTTTGATTTATTATTCTTTTCATTTTGGACCAAATACCTAAGATACTGGTCCGAAGTATCTTGTATCTAAAATGGCGTCATAAGCGAAGTCACTGCAAACGATGCACTTCATTCATTGGTGTGCACCTGACAATGAAGACAATTCAATTCCAATGTGAGAAACAAAGCTGCTGCTTGTGCAGAGGTGCAAGGTGCTCGCAGAGCGTGGTCTGACATCACTTTGAACACCAGAAGTAGAGATAGACGGAGAGAGATTGCGACAGTGAGGAGGAATGTTTTGATTCCCATTTCAATGGATTCACTCCCAAAGTAACAGAATCCCAAAGGCTCAGGGATGCAGATGCAGAGATATAGACATTAATCCACTAAAGAAGGCATGCAAAGACAAAAACAAATGCACACCAACACATAACCATGAACAAACAGGTAAATGCAGACATTCGACCCATTATCCATATCTTGCCATTAACTAAGATCACGACTGAGCAGACTGCAACTGGCCTAGTCTCCGGAACGCATGGGGCCATGTTTGCAGAAAGTGCCGGGCCCATTTTCCTACAGGCAGCGGGCCTAATCTCCATCTGAGAAACATAAGAATGACGAGAACGAGGGGAGGTCCGATCAGGGACAATAGTGGGAGAATGTGTATTGATTCGGAAGAGATAGGAGAGGTCTTGAATGAGTAGTTTTCTTCAGTATTTACAAATGAGAGGGACCGTATTGTTGAAGAGGAGAGTATGAAACGGACTGGTAAGCTGGAGTAGGTCTTGCCTTACAGGTCTTATTGAATTCTTTGAGGAGGTGACCAAGCATGTGGATGAACGTAGAGCAGTGGATGTAGTGTACATGGATTTTAGTAAGGAATTTCATAAGGTTCTCCATGGTAGGCTGATGCGGAAAGTCAGGAGGCATGGGATAGTGGGAAATCTGGCCAGTTGGATAGAGATCTGGCTAACTGGTCGAAGTCAGAGAGTGGTGGTATATGGTAAATATTCAGCCTTATGCCCAGTTACAAGTGGAGTTCCGCAGGGATCAGGTCTGGGTCCGCTGCTGTTTGTAATTTTTATTAATGACTTGGAAGAGGGAGTCGAAGGATGGGTCAGTAAATTTGCGGAGGATACGATGATTGGTGGAGTTGTGGATAGCGAGGAGGGCTGTTGTTGGCTGCAATGGGACTTAAATATGAGGCAGATCTGGGCTGAGGAGTGGCAGATGGAGTTCAGCCCTGTCAAGTGTGAGTTTGTCCATTTTGGAAGGATAAATAAGAATGTGGAATAAAGGGTTAACGGTAGGGTTCTTAGTAAGTTGGAGGAGCAGAGGGATCTTGTGGTCTATTTTCATAGCCCTTTGAAAGTTGCCACTCAGGTGGATAGAGCTTGTCAGAAGGCCTATGGTGTATTAGCGTTCATTAGCAGAGAGATTGAATTCAAGAGTCGTGAGGTAATGTTGCAGCTTTACAGAACCTTGGTAAGGCCACATTTGGAGTACTGAGTGCAGTTCTGGTCGCCTCACTTTAGGAAAGATGTGGAAACTTTGGAGAGGGTGCAGAGGAGATTTACCAGGATGTTGCCTGGAATGGAGAATAGGTCGTACGAGGATAAATTGAGAGTGCTAGGCCTATTCTCATTGGAACGGCGAAGGATGAGGGGTGACTTGATAGAGGTTTATAAGATGATCAGGGGAATAGATAGAGTAGACAGTCAGAGACTTTTTCCCCGGGTACAACAGAGTGTTACAAGGGGACATAAATTTAAGGTGGAAGGTATAGGGGGATGTCTGGGCTAGATCCTTTACCCAGAGAGTGGTGGGGGCATGGAATGCGCTGCCTGTGAGAGTGGCAGTGTCAGAATCATTGCTGACCTTTAAGCGGCAATTGGATAGGTACATGGATAGATGCTTAAGCAAGGACAAATGTTCGGCACAACATCGTCGGCCGAAGGGCCTGTTCTGTGCTGTATTATTCTGTATTCTATATTCTATATTCTATTGGCCTTAACCTTGCTTGCTCTTGGGAAAATATGGAATTCCAACTGATTGAGTTGATGGATCGGGAGCACTTTGGGACCAGGGACTGTAATTCCAACAGTTTGAAAATAGTTCAGGAAAAGGATAGGCCTTGTCCACGAGCTCACGTTGTAAAATGGGGGCAAGGCCAGTTGCGATAGTATTTAGCAAGATCTTTCAAAAAATGATTATGGAAGCTGTACACAGGTAAAGTGACGTCAGGCAAGTGGAATTCTTTCCAGAGCGAGATAATGATAATTCAGGGACATCATGTTTAGTAAGTGTGAAAGTCAGTGTTAGCAGGAGTATGGAATAGTACAAGACAGAGGATTTTGATGCTCTTGCCAAGAAAACAGAAGGAGGTATACTTCATGTGTAGACATCTATAATCAAGTGAATCCCTTGAGGAGCATACGGATTGTAACAATGCTCTTATGAGGGAAATCAGGAGGGAAAAAAGAAAGCTTTGACAAACAGAATGAAAGCGAATCGAAAACGATTCTTCAAAGGCAAAAGCGCATTTAGGGAGAGAATAGGTCTTCTTGACAATCAAAGAACGATCTACATGCGGACCCATAGGAGATGAATTACGCTTATTGGGTTTATTGTCATATGTATTCACATGAAGAGAGTGAAGCATTTACTAATCATCATATGATGAAATCTTAGGTTCGAATGTACCCCTCCTAACCCGCGCTAGGAAAATAATCCTGGTGTAAAGCAGAAAAATAAAGAAGGAGGAGAAAGTGAGGTCTGCAGATGCTGGAGATCAGAGCTGGAAATGTGTTGCTGGAAAAGCGCAGCAGGTCAGGCAGCATCCAGGGAACAGGAGAATCGAGTTTCGGGCATAACCCTTTCCTGAAGAAGGGCTTATGCCCGAAACGTCGATTCTCCTGTTCCCTGGATGCTGCCTGACCTGCTGCGCTTTTCCAGCAACACATTTCCAGCTCAGAAAAATAAAGAAAACAACGTTAAAATATAAAACATTGCCGGTCTTCCGATAGAAATTAAAAAAAAACACAAAATAACATAGTTAACAGTTCAACGTGACAGTCCAAAAGCACCTGGACATGCTGGGTTCACTCTCCTCACAAGGACTCCACCTTCCTCATTCCGCTGCCTGACATCCCGCGACTGCTGGATTCTGAGATCATACACGAATGTATCATGTCACGACTTACTGTGAAGAAAGACATGGAAGCTACGGAACTCGGAGAAGTAAATCCATGTCGTGATGTTTCGAATCGAGGCTACATTACAGAAGAGCAAGTGCAGGAATTTTTAATATCCATAACCACAGATAAATAAGCAGAACTTGTTGAAGTGTAGCCCAGGTTATTGTGGGAGGCTGGGGAAGAAATTGTGGGGCCATTGCTGAGATACTTGTACCATTCCACAGAGCTGTGAGGGAAGGTCACGGGGTCCGAAACGTTAACTCTAATGTCTGTGCGCAGAAGCCGTCAGACCTGCTGAATTTTTTCCCGCAACTTCAGGTATTATTTCTAATTTACAACATGCTCAGTTCCTTTGTTTTTTGTTTGTATGATTGACAGCCACGGGCAAGGTGCTGGTGTATCAGAAGCCAATTAATGTTGGGATATTTGGCGTAAAAAGACTGCAAGGAAAATCTAGGGAATTACAGTCCTGTGAATCTGATGCCAACGGCGTCAGTGTTTGGAGGAAATTCTGAGAGACAGGATCATCATGCAGTCAGAAAGCCGGAGACTGATTCTAGATCGTCGGCAAAGGTTTGGTTAGATTAGATTAGATTAGATTACTTAGAGTGTGGAAACAGACCCTTCGGCCCAACAAGTTCACACCGACCCGCCGAAGCGCAACCCACCCAGACCCCTTCCCCTACATTTACCCTTCACCTAACACTACGGGCAATTTAGCATGGCCAATTCACCTAACCTGCACATATTTGGACTGTGGGAGGAAACTGAAGCACCCGGAGGAATCCAATGCAGACACGGGGAGAATGTGCAAACACCACACAGTCAGTTGCCTGAGGCGGGAATTGAATCCGGGTCTCTGGCGCTGTGAGGCAGCAGTGCAAACCACTGTTGCACTGTGCCGCCAACAGGGTTGTCTTTCGTAAAACTTATCCCACAAACTTGATTGAAATTTTACGAGAGATACCCATGGAGACAGACAAATCTCGATCAGCAGACGTTGTCTACATGAAATTCCGTGAAGTCCACAAGGTTCCACATGATAGGTTGGCAATAAGGGAAAATCACAGGGGACCAGCGAGAACTAGCCAATTAGATGCAAACTTGGCTTGAGAGGAAGAGACAGAGGGTGCTGGGAAATGTTTATTGTTCTGACTGGAGGCCTGTAACCAGCCGTGTACCACGTGAATTGTTCCTGTGACCACTATTGGTCATTCGTTTTAAGTTTGAATTGGTTATGAAAACATATAGCATGGATGGTACGTTTATAAGACGACACTAAAATTAGTAATATCATGCACAATTCAAAAGGTCATTTAAAAAAAAACAATGAGATCTTGATCAACTGATCCAGTCGGCTGAGAAAGGGTAGATGGAGTATAAAGACAAATGTGATGCGTAGCATTTTGTAATGCAACCCATAACAGGATTTACAGTTAATGTTAGGTCCATGGGGAGTGTTTTCAAACAGAGACATCCAGATAGTTCCGAGAACGTGGAGTCGCAGGTAGACACAGCACTTCAGAAGGCATTAGATACACTTAACTTCATCTGATAGAACATTGCGTATAGGAGTTGAGACATCATGTGCAAGAGAATGGTAAGGCCACTTTTGGAGTACTGAGTCGAATTCATACTGCTATAGGAAGGATGTTATAAATATTTCAAATGACGTGATAGAGATTGGAGATTTTGAGATACATGTATCCTCTGGATAAACACAATGTCACATTTTCCTTGATTGGGTAAGGAGACCAAACGTGAACTGCACCGTGTTCGAGATGGGTTCTCACTGAGGCCCCGTACAGTGCAGTAAAGCACTGTTACTCCTGTCCTCAAATCCCCTTAAAACGAAGTTCAACATATCATTTATATTCCGAACTGCGTTCTGTTCTGCAATATTGCTTTCAGTGACTGTTGTACAACGACATCCTTTTTATTGCTATGTTACAGCTGCACGCTTGGTGACTCTATATACACTGATTTGTGTGCAAATGTCAATCCCAGTATTAACTTCTGTCTTCAGAACTCACTGTGCTGCACTTCTCTCCAAGGTCTGCGCAGATGAATACAAAACAAAACAACGTATAGAATAACATTTTTAACCAAACCGTTTTCAAATGTTAGACTGCTGTTCTATATTTCCAAACAAAGTGCCCAACGTCACATCTAACCACGTTGCTCTTCGTCTGCCACACATTGGCCCATTCATTCCGCCTGTCTCTTTCACCATGGAGCATTTTTACCTCCTCCTCCTCACCCACTCCTCCTCACATCCAACATCGCTTTGTGCTGTCTAAAGACTTGGAAATATTGCATTGGATTCTCAATCAAATGTTAGATGTGTATTGGAAACAGCTTCGGCCCACGCCCCGATTTCTCTGATACTCCACGAGCCTTCATCTCCTGTATTAGGATCACTACATTCCGGTGCTTCTAGACTAAGGGCTCCTGTGCTGGACATTGTCCGCTCCGATATCTTTTCTTTTTTTTTTGAATTTCTCCCCGTCTTTTCTCTCTATCACTTACTGACGTTGTAGCTTGGACAACATCGGCACCAGCGAGATCCTAGATTTTGAGCAGACTCAGGGCGTGGGCCTCGAGAGGCCTCAAGCCAGGCACAGGGTACATACCTCGAACTGGGCCAAAAGCAGAGAAGACTGAGTCCCGACTTACTTTTATGGAGCAAGCACGGGACGTGGAATCAGCAGCAGGTACATCAACAGAGGCGATGTGGGCAAGATAGTGCCCAGCAGCAAAAGGTGATGCCTGAGGACTGGATACTTCGTTTTTAGTTGGGTCCTGAGTTGGCATTGATAAAGCAGATGGTGGAACAGCATCATGGAAACATCGATGATGAGAGCGCAGCAGTAAGCAATATGTTTCTGACCGTGGCGACAAAGCGGTGATGGACGAGTAATGGTTCAGCAGCATAGATGGCCCCAGAGGATCAGCAACATCGATGTTGGGAGGGTCTGGCGTCGGTGATGATGAAGCAGTTGTGGAAGGAAGGATGTGCAGTGCCATCGATGCTGAGGAGATGCCGCAGAGCCCATGGTCTATTTTCAAGCTCCATCTTTTGTTTCTTCCATTTCCTTAAATTATTCAAATCAGCGCTATTTTGTGGCGATATGTGTATTTTATTGTAATTTTCATGCAAAATACACCTGTGAAAAACTCAAAATCAAATCAAAAACTTCGATTCAGTGTTTCCTGCCAGATCTCCCATTCTAAGTCGACATCTATTTATAAGCCTCAATATCATAAAATTTGATTTTGCACTCTCGGCTTGGGGATTCATCAAAAGGTTTTCTTAAAATCCCAATACATTGCGTAGAGGGCCACTCCATAACATGTCTACCCGTCAGTTTATCAGATATGATTCCTATTTCAAACTCTTCGTTGACTGTGTCTATGCTCATTAATTTTAGTCCATACAATTTCTCCAAAACCATTCATTTACAGAATTCATTCTCATCTTTTTACAAACAGCTTTGAAATTATGACATTAAACGTTACAGTGCAGTACAGATCCTTTGGACGTTGATTTTAGGTTGATCAATGAAAATAATCTGATGTCCATTTAACCTACTCAGTTCCATGATTAAAAGTATGTCTGTCAAATATCATTTTAATGCCATTACCATCGGCGACTCTACTACTGTTGCAGGCGGGTCATTCCACGCTCCTACTATTCTATGAGAGAAGCAAATGCCCCTAATATCTAACCAAAATCTATCACCCCGCAATTTAATGCAAAGTTCCCTCGTGTTAACCTTCACCATCCGAGGAAAAAGGATCTCACAGTCCACTCTATCCACCCCTTAGGTTTCCCAGTTTTCTGGGAAGTTTTTTTTTAAAATTCTGTTGTGAAGACAGAACTAACATAGTTTCTTCATAGTTCTGCCATTTCCTTGTTCTACATTCTCTGGTTTCAGACTGTAACGAAGCTGTGCTTTTTTCTGTTCTTATTACATCGATATAATTTTAGAATTCATTATAGCCCATTTCTATAACCCTGGTTACTGTATTCTCTGGTAGCACAGCAATTGCTGTCTTTCGCTACACAATGATTTACTTTCCACAAATGCAGAAACAGCGACTCTGTACTATCATAAATACAGCTTGATTCACATCACTCCCACTTTCTGACACATGACCAATAACCTAGAATTTTATGAGACTTCAACTTCTCATCCAAGTTCTTCTTAATGGTTGTGGTGTTACGGGTGGCAACCGCCTTCTCAAAAAAATTCATTCCAGACCCCAAAACCATATAGGTGAAAAACAATTTGCAAGTACTCTCTCGACATCAAACGTTTCACTTTAAAAGTGTGGTTCCTTGTTCTTGGCCTTCTGACTAAATGAACAGCTGCTGTATGTCCACCCCGCCCATTGCCCTCGAAATCTGAGCCTTCTGAAGCACATCCCCTCAGCCTTCCTTTCTCCTCAGCAAACAACCCGAGGTTATCCAGCGAGTATTTCATGGCTGAGATAATCCATCCAAGCGAACACACTGGTGAATCTCCTCTGTCCTCCCTCCAGTGCAACCACATTCTTTCTGTAATCTGACACCCAGAACTACACACCGTATCCCAGATATGGCCTAACCAAGTCCTGGTATTTCATTATTAATCTATGTCTCGCTGAATGAACGCAAGAGTCACGGAAACGGATAACAGCTTATCTCACCTTTTACCCTGGCCAGATACATTTAGACCCGTGTATAAGAAACCATGACTTGCTAGTGTGCTGCCAGTCATTGATAACTCCCTTGTCCGGTCAATTCTTCCAAAGTGCATCAGCTCATTTTTATCAGGGTTACATTATTTCTGCCATTGATCTGCTCATTTGACCATTACATCTATATCTTCCGATAAGGTAAGACTTTCCCGCTCACTCCAACAAGCCGGCCACTATTTGTGTTAAACTCAAACTTACTGATCACACTCTCCCCTCCCCCGCTGCCCGTTCAACCTTCAAATCTGCATGAGTTATGAATATCACAAGTAAGATGGGACAGAGCACTGATTCCTGTGGTAGACCAGGGGACACTGGTCTCCAGTCGCAAAAACAGCCTTCTACCGCCAGTCTCTGTCTCCTGCACCAAGTTGAGATTGGATGCAACTTGGCAAGTCATGAATGGTCCCTATCTGTTCCTTGGTTATTCTGTTCCACTTGATATGCCTGTAGAATATCCGGGGATTCTCACTAATCTACCTGCCAACGGTTTCCATGCCATTTTATCCTCCAGTTCCCTCCAAGTGAAGGATTTCCTCCTTCTTGCTGTCTTATATGGTCTGTCACTTAGCCTTGAAGTATTTGCGTTCAATATAGAGCAGGAAGCTAGAGAGACATGCTGATTATTTGTGAAATTTCTAGGTTTCGCTCGTTCTTTGAAACTTTAGAGAACACAGGCGAGTTTCCTCATCAGATAATTTCGACATCAGAGGGAGGAACTGGGGAATAACCATTGGACTTCATCTGTGGGCAGTATAAAAGTTCTGAGATTAGATCACCAAAACTGTACACAATACTCCCGATGCAGTCTCACCAACACTCTGTGCAGCGGCTTCAAGATATATTTACTTCTACATTCCGATTCCATTCAGTGAAGGCCAACCTAACTTCAACTTTCCACTTACACGTATTTCTCCATATATCATTGGCGATAGTTGCATTGAAGAACTCACTGTCAGCGACTCCTTATCAGTCTCATAGCCATTCTTATATGCATCATAATTTTTCGGAATTCTCTGGTTTCCACAAACTCTGGAATTCTTTTGAACCCATTTCCCTTTAGTAACACAACCTCTAATTTCTTAATTTAACCATTGTTGTGTCACCTTCATTTTTTTTACTGTTTGTACATCAGAAAAATATATACAGTTTACAGACGTTGCAGCAATTCTAAAAGTAGCGAACATTGCTGTCTACCACTGACTGTTATATTGTACTTTCCCAATTCACTGTACCCAAGTTGACCCTTCAGCCTTGGGGCGTCAATGTAGATTGACGGTAATGTTCAAAAATTCTATGTTGTGTGCAGTCGCTGAGTAAAATGTAATATATCGTTGTCACTATGCTAAAATAATGCCTCATAACAAGTTAATTAATTAATCCTTCTGACCACGCAACACCAAATCTTAAAAGCCTGGTGTCCAGTTTGGTTCACAACATTCTCTTCAACCTTCCTCATATACACTATGGAATTCACTTTTCACAGTATAAGCAGTCACTTAGTTAAGGATTGTTTAGGTGTAACTCGAGATCATCCGGTATTACCGTAGCACGCATGATACTTGGATATCAAATTTCCAGAGCGCATAATGCACAAAATTTGTGCAGCAGTTTTCGGTAAGGCACATAATGCACCAATGCTTGCTTTTCCTTGCTATTTGTAATTTCCACCCAAACTGATTCTGTGTAAGATGCGGGATATGGTCTGTGTCGTTATCAGTGATAGACTTGGACAAGATATTAAGTGAGGCTCACCTCGACACAAAGATGATCTGAAGAAATGTCCAGCAATATAGGACAAGCATTAATAAGCATCTCCGCTCTGCCAGCATAAGTTCCACGATATGCTCCCTGCTCTCTCACACTCACTGTATATCCGTTATATTACCTTCCCCCGAACGAGGCAATGTTCCGACATTGTCACTATTGAAGGCAGCACAATGCTCCCCTCACTCTCTCTGTCGCTTTCACACTATTTTGTCCTAATAACAATGTATCGATTCAAAACTGTGGATTAACCACCTTCGGACACCTCACTGTAAAGTCCCGACCCCACCCACTATTAGCTAAACCATCATGAACAGTAGGGCCACCCACTTGCATTCTTCCTCACTCCCTACCTTCCTCTCACTCCAAGAGAAACAGCCTGGAATAGGACAGAAGGGGGGAATCCAGGGATTGGAGTGCCTGATGTCCATTCCTTCACACTCCTCTACAGCTACTTCCACCCCCAATCCCAATGTAGATTAGAGCATGACACGTGCCAGAGTTGACCGGAGCGCATCGTGTGGAGATTGCGAATCATCCACGTCCAAACAACAATGTTCAGTGAACGACATTTCTCACTTTAACCTCTCTGTCTGTTCCGATACTTCTCTCCCTCCCAAAACAACAAATATCTGATCACATAGTTATACAGAGATATGTGTAAACACCCCAAAAAACGAACACTCTCAATACATACATAGAGATAGACACGCACACATGTAGTGGCATACATAGACATATACAGTCACAACCGCCCAGTCCGTGACACAGATGGACAGATATGCACACAAAATGCACAGTCACATTAACTCATCGACAAATGCACACAGAGAGCAACACGCAGACATTGGGATCTTTAAGACAACGAGATCAGGTTTTGATCAATAACAGGCTCAAGGGTCACCGGGTGAAAGCAGGAGAATGTTGTTGAGAAACATAAAAGCCGTCATTAAATGGCATATCGGATGGGTTGGGCGGAATGGCCTAGTTCTGTTCCTACTTTATGCGTGCGTGGTGTCATGCTATCTGGTATTCCCTTCCCGAGATAGGAGCGGAGGCTGGGTTTGATACATGTTTGCTGGAAATAGTCAGTGGTAATGTGGGACAGATTTGAACAGCTGAATGGTATACGTCTATTTCTAAGTATTGCGTCCTTAGGTTTCAAAAGAGGTGGCGATGTCATGTTAGGTAAACTCAGTTATAAAATTTGGGCTTCAGCATCTTTAATGTTGTGTTACCTGTGGTGTACTCATCCTCAGGGAGAAGTGAAGATTCGGTTATTGCAGTTATTCAACGCTGAGCTCGAATGATATTTGCTGGACAATAATCAATGTTTATTAGGTCCAGACAGGAGGGGGTTGGTCAGACACAATCGGATCGTCAGACATAATCGGATAGTGGGATTCAATTGGACGGTCAGAGACAGTCCCACCATCAAACAACATTGAATGGTCAGACAGACTCTGATCAGCCATGAGGATTCTGAACGGTGCAGACAAATGGCCAACTGCTGTCCCTACCCATGTGATGGTCTCTCAATCCACACTTCGAGGCTGTTGCAGAGGAAGAGGACAAACGCGTTCATCCAGAAAGGATCGTTATAATGAGACGAGGGGAAAGAATTCTGCCCCACGAAGACGTTACACAGGAATAAGGAATGATGTCATTCAGTTTGGTGAGTACATTATGCAGCCCAGGAGGAGGCCATTCAACACGCCTGCATTGTGAAACAGGTAGCTGTCACGAACAGCTTATTTGTCAAGCGCAAATTTATTACTTATGTTAATGCAAGAGAGATATCAATGTGGGATCAGTAGTGACCAATAATCAGCATCAAAGACCTGGATGAAGTGACTGCATGTATTGAAGCTCAATTAGTTTGTAAGCCAAAATGCTCTATCAATATGTCATCAAATGGAGGTAGTGAGTCTGTAATTTTGAAGTAGGCGTGGAAGGTTACTGAGCAACCCTTTTGAATAAACAACAGACATGAGTTGCCTATTTTCACAAGAAGGATATAACAATGAAAAACAATTCAAACAGAGAGAGATTGCTGAGCTCTGTGATTCAGACAGTTTCGTGTTCCTGGTTAATGAAACATGTGAAGCTATTTTCGAGATACAGCAAGTATTTTAGAATGTAAATGGAATGATGCAGTTTTATTCAAAGACTTTCAGGTTTAATAGTAGGAATGTTTTATTTCATCTGTCCAGGGAGAAACTGAGGACAGCAAATGCTGTCGATAAGATTCGAAAAGTGTGGCACTGGAAAAGCACAGCCGGTCAGGCAGCATCTGAGGAGCAGGACAGTCGACGTTTCGGGCATTAGCCCTTCCTCAGGAATGTTCCCAAAAGCTCAACTCTCTTGCTGCATGGATGCTGCGTGACCTGTTGTGCTCTTCCAGCACAACACATTTCGACTCCGCATCGGTCCAGCGCATTGTGTGCATTTTTGATACCCTAAACTAAAGAAAAAGTTAAAATTCATTCAGAGGATTTTCAAAGATGTTTCGCAATATGTGTTCCTGGAATGAAGGCCTTTTGATATGAAGCATTATTTGATTAGGTCTGAGGTGAGAAATCTCCTTGAACCATACACGATTTTGAGCAAAGTGTATCAGATGGAAAGCTATTTTATTTTGGAAGGGAGACGAAACGAGGGAATAATTTTTCAAAATCAATGTATTGATTTAATGAAAGCATCAAACAATTAAAAAAATACCTAGACCGATATAAACATCTCACCAAATTCCACAGCAGATACTTCTTTTTGATCATGAAAGGCACTGTGTACGAAAACAGCAATGATTCACATTCATATAGTCCATAATTATATACTCCAGAAAATGTTCATGAAGAGCACACACAGACCAGTTTGGTGTTCAGTTGACACTATTGTATGTTTCAATACAGAAAGGCTGATAAATATTACCTGCCTGACGAGGAGCGATCTATTGCTTTCTTTCCTCTTACTTTGTTTCGGCTGAGAGCAAAGTGTGAGAGCAGAAAATCCCTGAGTCATCTCGACCACTCGTGGAGACATCCTGATGAGGATTCATTTGAATCTGTACACTGACTTCAGCGAAGGGAATTCAGCCAAATCCAATTGACCTGGGAAGAAATCTCCATACCCGCAGCTTGTGTGAGCAGATGTACCTCAGAGGACAGAATGACATTTGGGACATTGTATTATTTTTCCATTTGTTATGAATTCAACTGTTATGAAGTTATGGAACGCTTTCATTTTCTGTTTGTCTTAAGGTGTGTGTGTGTGTGTGTGTGTGTGTGTGTGTGTGTGTGTGTGTGTGGTGTATGCATTGAATCAAAGTTAAGTTTGTTAAACTTTTCACAGACAAGTGAATGAAGGCAAATGGTATACGAGAGAAAATGGCTACTGAGACCACAATCCGATTAGCTGCGAGCTTAGTGTCTCGTGGAGCTGTGACAAAGTGTCCAATGACCCACCCTCCGACTTAGTCCGATGCTGCACTCAGCCCATCAAGCCTCCAGCACAAGAGCAGGTGGCGGCCACTTGCTCCAAATACCTGGTCTGCAGTAACACAGTATACCACTCAGTCCTTCAAGACTGTCACACACGTTTTGTGGTTATGGGAAATTTAAGCTGGTTAAAAAAGATGCCTCCCGTCTCTTCATAGAGCGTCTCCACACTGCACCTTGTGCTTCATTTCTTGGTCACTGTCAATATCGTCCCCATACCTCAGACCGAGATGACTCACAATACACTTCCATCACTCTGACAACAGCATTCAATAACAGAAGGTCCAGCAAAATCGCAAACATGACATTTTCAGTGACAGAATAGAAAAACATCAGGAACAGGAGCATGTAATTCGGGTGCTCAAGCCTGCCGGACGGTTGTGTAAGATCATGGTTGATCAACTTTCGAATCAAGTCCACTTTAATGCTCAATTCTTCACGCTGCTCGCACTCGAACATATCATAAACCTATCTCCATACTCTTTCAACACTTCAGTGATCCAGATCAACGAACTCTTTTGACTCGAGAATTCCTGACATTCACTTCCCTCTTTGAGAAGAAAATACTCCACAAACATATGCCGTAACCTATTGATATTTTCAAGAGATGAACACGTGTTCTCAGGTAAGAGAAACAGACCCTGATAAGAGGGCATTCGTTGAGTAAAGATTGTTTCAAGGAACGCAGATTAAATTGAATTTAATCAGAAACAGGCAGTGTCTGTCCATTGGCTGGGGACATTCAAGGCAGAAAAAAAGATGACCGTGGTTGTTAGACACCAATCCTCTCAGTCCGGGGACATCTCTGGAGCAGATCCTCTGGTGAGCTTCCTCGGCAGGAACATCTTCAGCTGCTCCATCAATGTCTTTCCCTGATCATAAGATCAGAAGTGGGGATTATCACTGAAGATTGCAACATGTGCACAACAATTTGTTTCCCCCCGAACCCCAGCCCCTCAGTTCCTGAAGCAGTCTGTGCCATGTACAGCAAACCCGGACAACATTCAGACTTGCGCTGTGAACGTGTCGGTAACATACATGTAACACCGCTGCCAGGCACTTTCACACTTTCACAGTTCAAAGAGAAACTCATTCAGCATCTGAATCGTGTTGCATACGAATACGAGGAAGCCATTCATCCCATCGAATTTACAGAACAAGAATAGTGACACAGAAAAAGAAGGAATCTGGTTTGCACATCGAGCTATTAAATAGAAAAAGGCAGAGCCTCATCAGGCTCTTGAAAAGGTTCCATGGGTCCAGGAGAAGGCGATTCTCCCCTTCGAGGCACTTATTCAAGAAGAGAGGATGACAGTGATGCTCCAGCTTGACAAACCAATGAAGCAGACTCTGCACAGGTAGACGGCCCCATGATGTTCCTTGTGGCTCCATTGACCGTGGAACACATGATACTTTAATCTGGTTTGCTGCCAGTGAGGAGAGAAGCCAAATGTTTTATGCCAAGTCTCAAGGAAACATCTTACATCTCCGAGCAGTCATACCCATGTTCATCAGAAGCTGCTTGGAATAGTTAACACTTTTGCAATGAATGTTTATTCAAAACCTAGACTTTCTCATCTATCAATCGACATGGGGGAATGTTGAGGGATGGGGGAACACTTTCTGAGGCACGTAAATTATCCAGTAACATGTAATTCAACTGAAAAAGAAATGCCATGGAATTTTTCACCATATCCGTGTCTGTTTATAAAATAATGAGTGATTGTCCATCACACTCATGTTTCAGTGCAATCCCCTCTTATTCTCTCACAACGCTACAGAGTCATATTCACTCACTCATTGTGGTACCATCATCCCAGGGATTAGTTTGGTGAAATTCTTTTGCGCTCTCTCTGTGGCAAGTGAGGTTATCCCTTATAAAGGAGAAAGAAATCTGTTCACAATTCCCGAAATACAACATCAACCACACTGTCATGGTCGATCACAATAATTCTTTTCCCTCACTTCACCGTCTCCGTTGCTTCATTGTGACAAAACAACCCATTCCTTCTTTGTGCACTCCAACTGACGTGGAATTTAAAATTTCCTTGCATCTGTATTTCAGCATCAATAAATCCAGCAACAGAGATCTCTATGGAGATAAACATTGTACGCAGAAGAATTTCAATGGTATAGAATACACCAGAAATAAGGAATGGCAGCCGACCTAAGTCGTAATGAGCTGTAAGAATGTGAGATACAGGCAGAGGAAGCAGGCTATCTTTCCTTTTGTTCTTCTCTCACGGGATGTGAGTCGACCTGTGTCGCCCTCATCAGGCCAGCGTTTTATGCCTACCTTGACCTGAGTGCCTGCTTAAACTGTTCCACAGGAGAGTACATTGCCGTTGGAAGTTGTGCTCATAATTCAGCAAGCGAGATTCTTTGTGGACGTGAGAATGCTTTCATTGTTTTTCAGTACCTACGGACAACAAAAAAGTAGATAATAATATCAGAAGAAAGGTCTTGGCAATCCTGAACACACTCTGCCATGCGGGAAGATCATGGAAGATCCGATTGTGGCCTCAAAGTCACATTCCAGGTAGAGTTGTGGAAAAAACTGTGGGTTTGTAAAAAACTTGCATCAAGAGTCTGTTCTGTGGGTTTGCAGTGATCTGCTCGGACGAGGAGACATGCCACTCTCAAGCATCCCAGATGTCCACCTTTTTGGAACACCATGCGTTTCCCCCCTTTCATTCATTCTCCATTCCTCCGCTCTAAACAACGTCGTCAAAAATGCAATAAAGACGAATCCCCCCTTTCCTCACTTGCCACACAGTCTGGGTCCGCATCCAATGCATCATTCTTAAACACTTCCACCGCCTCCAACTAGAACGACCACAAAAACATCTTCCCTTCCCAACTGCACTCCACCTTCTGCAAGGACCGTTCTTTCAGACAATTCTTGGTTTCCGACACTCTTCCTATTAAACGCCCTGAGCCATCATGTACCGAGACCAGCAGACGAAGAAAATGTAACACCTGCTGGTACACCACCCCCTCACACCCATAAAATGCACCAAACAGCCCTTCCACGTGAGACAGAACTTCCCCATCCTCTCTTCCAAACTAGGTAAAAGCGAGGACTGCAGATGATGGAGATCAGATTCGACAGTGTGGTGCTGGAAAACACAGCAGGTCAGGCAGTATTCGCAGAGCATCAGAATTGAAAATTTGTGCATGTGCCCTTCATCAGGAATTATTCCAGACGAAGGATGTATTCCAAAAACGTCATTTCCCCTGCGCCTCGAACCAGCCTGACCTGTTGCACTTTTCCAGCAACACACTCTCGACTTCCTCCAAACTACTTTACTGCATCAGGTGGTCACGATGTGGTCTAACCGACATCGGGGAGACCAAATTTTAACATAGGGAATGTTTCACCAAGCTTCTCAGCCGAACCCAAAGGGGAGGACCTGACATCCCTATCACCGTCCGTTTCAATTCGCCCAATCACTTCCTTTCCGACATAGCCATCTTTGACCTCCTCCATTGCCTAAACAAGGCACAGCGTAAATTGGAGGAACAACACCGCTTGGGTACCCGACAGCCCAGATGACTCTACATTGAGTTCTCCAATATAAAAAAACCCTTCAAGTCCTGCGACTATCTTCCCTGCTCGTCGCCTTCTTCTACTCCTCCCTCCCGCCGTCTGAATTCATTCCTCCCCTTGACCAACTAAGTGAAACACTCGAACTTTCTTCACCTATCCCCACTTCACCACCCTGGCGCCGCATCCTGCTTTATCTGCAGCTCCCCCTGCCACCCCACCACCCATGTCCTGAAGAAGAATCCAAACTGACGTCTGGGTAAAAATGCAGCTTGGGTCAGCCAACTGAATGTATTTTGATACATTGTGTCAATTTGGGCACTTGCAGACTGCTTACGCACAGACATTATTTTTTTCTGTTTAATACACTGAAAGGAAGTTTGCTTCATCACAGGACGTCACAAAGCTATCCCTGATTTTAGAAATTTACAACTTTGACACACCGATTTCATGACAATTGACTTATGTCCACTAAATAGTGTCCCTTGCGTACGTTTTCAATGTTTACATTCTTCCATAATACAGTCAGAATGTTTTGCCTAAAATGTTGCCACATTCCAGTGGAATTGACAATGTAATATTTTAAAACCCATTACCCAGTTTCCAAACTGCAGTTTCAGAAATTAATGTTTAAATTGTAAAAGCATGTTCGATCGAACTGGTCATTTTCCATTTTATTACGAAAGGAACACGTTAATTAAGGACTGTATATCTGACCGTAATATTTGATTTCGATTACACCAGGCAATGAAACATCACGAATTGGGACTGTAACATGCCATCTGGTTTCCAGGCCTACTCTGACGGACTTGATTGTGATTTTATCGCCACATGCCTGCCTTATTTCCAATACACCAAGCAGACATGAGCCTCCATTCACTAAAACCAATGGATCCCACGAATCTTACAATCAACGATATCTAAATCCCCCCAAAAAACGCGGATGGAACAATATAGAAAGGTAGGAATTAAGAGTGGCAGTAAGCAATTCAGCTCTTGCTGTCCACTGCACCATTTAATGTGATCATGGCTAATTTAACCCGATAACTATTTACCCTGCTTTCCATCAGAAGCATACTTATTTATTTGTTTCATCTGTGATGCGATTCCAACTCCACGACATATTGGGAAGGGCGTTCTATAGATCCACTAACCTCTAGAATAAGGATTTTCTCCGCAAATCTGTTTTGAATATTCCTTCTCTCACTCTATATCTATGACAACACGTTCGAGATGGTCCAAGAAGGGAACACCTTTCCAACATTCAGCTTAACATTCTCCTTTTCCATTGTATACAAGTTAATCAGATACACCCCTCCCCTATCCCATTCTTATGAATTCCACCCAGAGGAACCCCATGCTATTCAACTTCTCTTCGTATGAAAGCCCTTTGATGACAGAAATAACCCTGGTGACCTTCCTCTGATCTGCCATCAGTGTCACAACATTCGTCCTCATGTAAGGAAACCAAAACGCGCCACAACTTTCCAAGTGTGGTAACCTATGTCATTGTAACCAAACTTATTTACTTTTACCATCCATTCCTTCTGCAATAAATGCCAGAATTTCATTTCCTTACTTATATGTGCGGGCAGAAAGACACTCTGATCCATAATCATTGACTCATTTGAATCTGCTTCTCATGCAAATTGTATTCTGCCCTTTTATTTTTCTGGCCACAATGGACTCGTTTTCCAAATTAAACTCCGTCTGCCCGGTTCTCTCCCATTCTCCTGGCCGGTCAATATTTATCTGCAAGCTCTCCCTCCTCATCTCTGCCCGCTGGCTCCTCGCCCGCAGCCTCATGGTGTCGATTCAAACATTGAAACGGAAGGCTCCTGCTGACTCACCTCCCTTCGCCTCATGTTGTCAAATCAAACTTTCACACGGAAACTTCCTGCTGACTCCCTTGCCTCAGCTGTTGGACCGGTGTTGCTGCAAGGAGACCGAATGAATGAAGCTCTGAGAATGTGACAAACTCGAGATTAGATACAAGATGCGCCATTTCAAAAGTACCACCAAGAGGGGCTCAGCAACAGCGTTACTGATCGAAATATTCGGGTCCAAAAGGACACAAATGCTGGACTGGGTCTGCACTGGTGTGGGAGGGAATGACTCAGCTCGAGAAACATACTTCACCTCATCGCTACCAATCGACAGAATCCAGACACACTGGTCGATTACCATTTTATTCACAGTGTCTACTGCACACATTATTTCCTGAGACAACGTTCCACGTTTACATTGCCAATAATGTCTCTGTGTGTGGCACTTTTACCGTGTTAAATGAGACAGATTTTGATAGATCTAGTAACTTTGCACTGGGCTGTGTGAGGTAATTCTGGCCTTTACCAACAGCAGCAGAATTGTACCCCGGCACACGATGCACTATCACTGACTATCATATGCTCACGTTACCCTGATCATCATGCCGGAGGACAATTCTTCCTTTAGCCGAGAACTGATGAGCGCCTGGTAAGCGAAGCACCGGGTACGCCTCAAAATGAGGTGAAGTGAGCAAACAGGACCACTTATTCGCAAAATAGCGAAAGTTGCAAGTGGTCGACAGAGCTAACCATTGAATCAGACATAGTCTCTGCAAACCTGTCACATGTGCCAGTGTGAATGGTGGTGGCCAGTCAAACAACTCACGAGAGGAGGAGGATACACAATTGTAAATTTGCTTAATAATGGCACAGCCAACAATAGAAAGGATGAGGCTGAGATATTCACTGCAATGTTCAGACAAAGTTATCTATTTTCGATGGCAGTCTTAGATACACCGATTCATTTTGTGTCGTATCTACAAACGGCTGAAGCAATGGTTGTCGGTACTGATAATATTCCATTTAAGCTGTTCCTGCTGGGCGATTGCACTAGCATCTACCTGACAATATGGAAAACTGCGGGTGTGTCCTGCACACACACAAACATCAGACAATCAATGACTGCCCCATTGCTCAAATCGTTATACTTAATAAAGTGATGAATGATGCCGTCTATAGTGGTAGCAAGCATCACTTCTTCAGCAACAAACTGTTCACTGAAGCTCAGTTAGGGCTTGGCAGATACAGACATCCCTCGACGTCATTGAAGCCTTTGTTTAAAGGTAGACAACAAAAAAACACACAGCCTAACTCGATAGGCGTGGCGAGAGTTACTGCGCTTCGCATTTTCACACCTGCATTTGATCAAGTTTGGACTCAAGGATTCATGGCAAATCTGAAGCAAATGTGGATCAGGGAATCCTCTGCCCCGTTTGAAGTCAGGCCTGGTACAAAGAATATGATTGGGGTTGGTTGAAAGCAGCCATATCAGCTCCACAACAGGTTTGTAGCAGTTCCCCGGGGGCGGGGGTATGTATACCGAATAAACTAGCAGGTCAGATCGGGATGATCAAGTTGTTCCATCGTTTAACGGAGACGACTAATGGTAGTTTTATTAAACAGTCATCAGGCCTCAAATAAGGGAGAGGTTGAATGTGACAATCCATTTTACTCACCTTCGACAGTGAAAAAATTAAACCCAGACTGTTGGTATTAATCTGAATTGCAGATTAACCGTTCCACCAAATGTGATAACCAAGTCCTCACACAGTTCCGTCAGGGAGATATTTTAATGTCAATCTGTTACCATTTGTTGTAACACACCACTGTAGCAGGTGGAACTTGAAGAAGACTTCGGAGCTCAGAGGGAAAAATATAATCTGAGTTAGAAAAGTGTTCTCGGTCCGAGGATCAATAATTCTCAGTTGCCTCTTCAATGAACATCCCTCTGTCGTAAAGTCACAACTGGGTATGTTTGCCAATGGCTCGACCGTTTTCAACACCATTTGCGATTACTCAGATCTGCAAAATATGATGGCATGAGCTCAAAAGTGGTAAATAACATTTTCATTATACACATGCCAGAAAAGGATCAACTCTAATAATACAGAATTGAAATATCATCCTCTAACATCCAATGCCATTGTCAGCACTTAACTCGCAACTACCAATATCCTGGAAATTAATATTAACTCGAACTGGAGTGACCATATAAATTCATTACCCATCCTGTGAAGGGTCTCTGCCCGAAATGTCAACTTCCCTCTGGCTCGAAGGCTGTCTGACCTGCTGTGTTTTGCCAGAAATGTACCTTTCGGCCTGTACAAATTCATTGCATCCAAGAATATGTCATAGGCTCGGAATCCTGCAGAAGTAACCGACTTCATGATTTCTGAAAGCCTGCCAACTTGAATGTTTCTGCGATGAAATACCGCGGAGAAAGTGAGGACTGCAAATGCTGGAGATCAGAATCGAGCTTGTGGTGCTGGAAAAGCACAGCAAGTCAGGCAACATCCGAGGAGCAGGAGAATCGAGGTTTCGTGCATAAGCCTTTCATAATTATTCCTGCTGAATGGCTTGTGCCCAAATGGTCAAATGTTGTTCTCCTCGGACGCTGCCTGACCTGGTGTGCTTTTCCATCACCAATGCCATTCATTTGTCTGGCTTCACCCCCTGCTCCACTGACTCTCAGTAGCGGCATTGCCTGCCATCTGCACGGCGATCTTCAGAAATTTACCAAACCTCTTTACAAAAATGTTGCCTCTGGAATCACGTACAGGAAAACGGACAAGAGCAGCAGATGTATGAGGCCACCACCATGTTCACATTCCGTTCCAAGCCACACACAATCTTGATTTGTAAATGCATTATGCTTCTTCAGAGTCACTGTTTCAGGTACTCTCCCTTATGGTATTGTACGTCTACCTACAGCACGTGGAATTCAGCGATTCAACGTGGCAGCTCATCTCCACCTTCTCAAGTGCAGCAAGGGATGGGAAATAAATACTGGCCCAATTACTTTCCAGGAATAAATCAGAATGAAAAATATTGGCCAAACATGCCCATTGCTGGACACTGAGTTTGTTTTTTTGTTAGCGCAGGCTGGTTGAGTCCAGACAATACTGTCTTTGTTGTGAACAGCTGGAGGGATGTGCTGTTTGAACCAATCAGTCAATCTTTCAGTGGTATCTACTACATAGCTAGCAGCACACAAAAAAGTCCATTCAGTAATCACATTACTAAACTGTAGTATAGACAGAAACAATTGAACATGTACTCATATCCGAATGTAGAATGCTTAGATACACAGTGATATTGTTGCCATGAAAAGTATTGCTGTGAATATTCGCACACACTATTAGTACAAATGACACTGATTAAACATTTAGAAAATCCTGGCAGTTCTTAGTAACGTGTTCTTAGGTACGGTAACGAAAGTCGTCATTTCAAAGCCCCTTACTGTGATTTGGTTAAAATCGTCAGCATGTTGCCTGAAAAATAAACTGAATAAATGGGCTCATTTTGTACTTATTGAGCAATCGAAAAGTGCCTATTAACAAAGCATGTAGTATCTTCTGTTAAAAATGTGTTAGCTGTTAATGTTCAGAATAATGCTGCAAACATGTTCATAGAATTTTTCATACCAAGTCATACACAAGGACATTGGTCTGGGATCAGAATGGCCATCAATACAGCTGCATAATTCTGTTTGGATACTGAAGTCATTGAGCTGACATACACTGAACATGGTTTATCAGGGTTTTGATGTAAGGTGTTATGTGCTGCAGGAGTCTTTCATCTTTATGATACCTTCATTCTGAATTGGGTCCAAGGTGCAGAGTTACGCAGTTTTGGTGGTACACCAGAAGAGGTAAAATTGCTTGATTTTAGGTCATTACTACAAATGTTGAAATGTGTTTGGAAAAGCACAAAGCCCTGTGCTTGTGCATCGGCCAGTCTGGGCCAAACATTTCCCTGTTGTTCCGGTATATGGCAAAGTGTCCATTGTAAGGGATTGTGTGAGTAACTGTCCAGCTTCAGTTTCGAAGCTCTCTGGACAGACTTTAGAGATGGTGTTTTGGAGGTAATGGTGATGCCCATTTGATCGGTGTCTGAAGTCATTTTTTTCAGTTATTTTTCACACCGTTGCTGACGAGAAGATTGTGTGTTCACTGACTTGAACATGAATCAGCAGTTTAATACAGTTACTGATTTATGTAATAGTTAGCTTTGTAATCTGGTAATTTAATTATTGTTCATGTCATTAAGTTTCACAGAAAAAGAATAACGTTTGGTCAATTTTGAAATATGTAAGGAATAAAGTCATATTAACTCTTCATTGTACAAGATGTAAAGGTGACCTGCTATATGTTTCCCACAGGCATACAAAGCAACAATTCGGCATTGTAAAACAGGATTAAGCGAACAAGACTTTGCCCTGTGCAAGATCATTATCTGCACTGGTCAGTTCTGTCCCGTCGACAGGAGAGAGCCAGACAGTGGGGAGAGGGTACAACTTCTTCGTATGTAGTCAATGTAGAGCTTTGCATTGATGCTGAATCCTCCGGCTGAAAGACTGTTCTGCGGCAGGTGATAATTGATCACTTGCTCATCAATCAACCTGCTGCAGATACAGCTCCGCATTTAATATACTGATAAAAACGTTTAAGGGACCATCGATCTGTAGGGAAAAAGCCATTTTCACAATTTGCAGACCCTTCATCATGTTACGTTGCCCACTGTATGCTCAATGGTCAGACTTTGAATATGTCGATCAACAGGCAAGCATCCATGGGCTGCAATGGGCCATCGACAGCAGTGGAATAATACTCTGGACAACTGGTACAGGCTGCAACCTCACGGCCTGCGATATTTTTAGACCGGTGAGCCAGACTTTGGTGGTGGGCAAGGTGTTGGAGGGAATCCTGAGGGACAGGATGTACATGTATTTGGAAATGCAAGGACTGATTTGGGATAGTCAACATGGCTTGTACGTGGTAAATCATGTCTCATAAATTTGTTTGCGCTTTTTGAAGAAGTAACAAAGAAGATTGATGAGGGCTGATCAGTAGATATGATCTATATGGACTTCAGTAAGGAAAGGTTCCCCATGGGAGACTGATTAGCAAGGTTAGATTTCATGGAATACAGGGAGAACTAGCCATTTGGATACAGAGCTGGCTCAAAGGTAGAAGACAGAGGGTGGTGGTGGAGGGTTGTTTTTCAGTCTGGAGGCCTGTGACCAGTGGAGTGCCAAAAAGATCGGTGCTGGGCCCTCTACTTTTTGTCATTTACATAAATGATTTGGATGCGAGCATAAGAGGTACAATTAGTCAGTTTGCAGATGACATCAAAATTGAGGTGTAGTGAACAACGAAGAGGATTACCTCAGATGACAACAGGATCTGGACCAGATGGGCCAATGGGCTGAGAAGTGGCAGATGGAGTTTAATTCAGATAAATGCAAGGAGCTGTGTTTTGGGAAAGCGAATCTTATCAGGACTTAGGCACTTAATGCTAAGGTCCTAGTGTGTGTTGCTGAACAAAGAGGCCTTGGAGTGTAGGTTCATAGCTCCTTGAAAGTGGAGTCGCAGGTAGATAGGATAGTGAAGAAGGCGTTTGGGATTCTTCCTTTTATTGGTCAGAGTATTGAGTGCAGGAGTTGGGAGGTCATGATGCGGCTGTACGGAACATTGGTTAGGCCACTTTTGGAATATTGTGTGCAATTCTGGTCTCCTTCCTAACGGAATGATGTTGTGAAACTTGAAAGGGCTCAGAAAATATTTTCAAGGATGTTGCCAGGGTTGGAGGATCTGAGCTACAGGGAGATGCTGAACAGGCTGGGGCTGTTTTCCCTGGAGCGTCGGAGGCTGAGGGGTGACCTTGTAGAGGTATACAAAATTACGAGGGGCATGGATAGGATAAATAGACAAAGTTTTTTTTTTCCCTGGTGTCGGGGAGTCCAGAATTAGAGGGCATAGGCTAAGAGTGAGAGGGGAAATATATAAAGGACCTTTCATGTTCCTCATGAAGGGCGTTTGCACGAATCGTCGATTTTTCTTCTCCTCGAAAGCAACCTAACCGACTGTGCTTTTCCAGCACCACTCTGGTCTAAACACTGGTTTCCAGCATCTGCAGACCTCATGTTTGCCTTGGGCTTGGAAGTTGCAAGAATCAATCGTGCTACACAAGTGTCAGACAATGACCATCATAAAACATCTAATCATTGCTATTCAACATCGAAAGACATTGCCATTGCTGAATCCATTGTCACTAACATTTTCAGGTTTATCCAAACAATACAGCTGCGATGTTGAGAACATCAGATCAGATGTTAAGGATACTGCAGTTAGTAACGGTTCTCCTGTCGTGCTGAAGCCTGTCCATTATCTCCGAGCTACATGTATGGAATATTATGGAACAATCTCCACTTGTCTGAATGAGTACAACTCCAACAGTACTCAAACATTTTGACAATCTACATCATGTGTGTGTGCTAAGGCACTCCCTAGAGTACACCTTCCACACTTCTTACCATTGCCATCTAGCAGGAAAAGGGGCAGTGTTTAGAGAATAGTGATCTCAATTCATTTGATTCAAACATAAGTATTACAAAGGACAAAGCTATACTAAGAGTTGAAGTTCAAGAATGACCCATAATAATTTTATCAAGCGAGAAGAGAATTCATTCAGTAGAACAGGAAACAATAATGAGACGATAAGTCAGAATCAGAGCCGTCGGAGATATTCTGAGGGCAGTTTGAAGTGGCTCCGTGGAAACATGTTACGCAAAGTAAAATGGGTCACACTCTCAAATCCATCCTTGACGAGAAATTGGAGAAACTCGGTTTGTTTTTACTTTGTAGTTAGTGGCTAAGCGGTTTCCTGATAGACATGTAAAAATTCATCGGAGGCATAGATAAAAGAATACTTCGAGGCTTAATCCAAGACTAGAAATATCAATTACTTGTGGCCATAGGTTTTAGGTAAAAGGGGCAAAGATTGATGGAATGGTGACTGGCACATATTTTATTTTTCTTTTCCAGACAGAATGTGAAATTGCCTGGAGTGCACTGGTAAAGGAGAACAGGATAAAGTAACAACTAATAACAGATATCTTGACACAGAGATGAGCAGACGCAGAATTGAATGACATAGAACATGCAGAAGCAGAATCTTCCTTTGTAACTTGAGAAGTGCATTATTTGTCAGTGCAGGCTTGCTGAGCTGAAGGGCCTGTTCCTGACATATTCTATTCTTAGAGCCAAAACTTTAATGGGGGAGTGGCGAGATGCTAATTGAATGATTACCGATGACCAACAGACAGATTTATGTCGCTCCCTTTTCATCAGTTTGCAAATTGGTGTCCTTGCTCCCACTGTGGAGAAACTCAATATGGAGGATTTGAAATGGAAGTCAGAGCTGGTAACTGGTAACTCCACCTCAGAAATCCCTCCTGCAGACTTCTATCTTGGACTTCAACGTCTCGGGGTACACTGCACGGACAGAAGATGCATGCACTCCACACCCATCAATGCTGGCATCTGTTATATATCAGCCTCACGATACCATCACA
Source organism: Chiloscyllium plagiosum (assembly GCF_004010195.1). Lineage (NCBI taxonomy): Eukaryota > Metazoa > Chordata > Chondrichthyes > Orectolobiformes > Hemiscylliidae > Chiloscyllium > Chiloscyllium plagiosum. The sequence goes on along the minus strand of NC_057717.1, from coordinate 46,794,611 downwards.
TCTCCGACCTACTGACAGTAAGCTTCTGCTCATCAATGCTAAATCTTAGAGTGCACTGACAACTCTTATTACAACGCTGCTGTAACGACACTGTGTTCAGGGACCAACACCCAACTCATCGGCTGCACCTCTCGGCTGCTCACTGGATATTTGTACCCCGTCACTTTGACCTGAACTGAATGCTTTTCGAATCATTGCCCTACATGACACTGCCTTTAGTCGTATTTCCCTCGACCAGAGCTTCCAGGTTCGCACGCTCGTGGGATAGGGAAAACATGAACCTTGGTGGGGAGGTGGATGCAGTAACAGAGATAGAGTGATTGCGAGGTCACAAAGTACAGATGGTCTCACGTAACCTGGTAGAGTGGGGACGGTCACTTCTGGGCATTTACCGAGAAGGCTGGAACCACACTGAAGCAGGGGAAAATGTCAGAGCAAGCTGACAGGGCCAGGTGTCAACGCCTCCCCGCCAAGCCTGGAGTAAAATAATGTACTCCCCCTCCACCATGCCATTCACCAGAACATCGGGGACTTGTCTACAAAGTTGGACTCCAGTTTTACCCCTCTTCTGTGCCCAGAGCAATTTCGGATTAAGAATACAACAGTGTAATGCATTTTTAAAAAAAGTTGGCACCTGTAACAGGGACTAGAGTAGAGTGTTGCTGGAAACTCACAGCAGGTCAGGCAACATCCGAGGAGCAGGAAATTTGACGTTTTGAGCAAAAGCCCTTTATCAGAAGTGCTGCTGCTCATCGGATGCTGCCTGACATGCTGAGCTTTTCCAGCACAACTCTAATCTCTACACTGATCTCCAGCATCTGCAGTCCTCACTTTCACCTGTAACAGGGATGCCGGTCCATTCTCAGTAATTCAGGCAGTAGGAAGTTATATTCAGAAGGGGATAATCATAGGGTTAGTGTGAGGTGAGAGAAAGACCAAGCACAGAGAGAAAGTAGTTAATGAGACAGATTGGGGATGAACTCATGAGAATATGCACTTAACCTTGTGGACAGAAACCCTCCAGAAAACCCAACTAAAATGACACTTGACTAAATCACAAGATAACTTAGACCTCTGTCGACCTGACACAAAACAGAGGTGTTCCACACGTTGTAGTGTGAGGTTCTGGGGAGCTATAAATTACGAATAGGGGAATTATATCACGTCTTAATAATGGGCCAACACAATGTACTAGGTTATTGAAAGAATTCTGGAAAACTCCCCTGCCTTTGAATGACGACCATTATCCAGTTTTCACTGGATACAGGGATGGTACCGAAGAAGTCTAGAACGGCTAACACCGCAGATTTGGTTATTTTGGAGCAACAGAATGACTAAATATGCCGAGGTTAGAATTCTGAGACATAGGATAAACGGTCACTGAGAAAGTCCCGAGGACTGCAGGAAAGTCGGCCAGGCTTTGTTTAAGAAGGATCGTGTGTAATAAACCTGACTGTGTCAGTTTGAGACAGCATCTTATAACCGGCTGTGTCTTACTTGGATTTGACAGGAAATTAAAAGTGAGAGTTTAAAAAATAGCAACTGTGGGCTCCAGGTGAGTGGAGCTAGCAACCCACAAAGATGCCTTTGGGGACATCAACAATAGCGAGGAATGCACAATAAATGAGATCGTAGTCAGTGTAGCTGATCCATGAAGGTAGCTGGACACATCAATCATCTCGTTCCGACAGTAAATGACATCATTTCCTCTATCAGTCAAAGTGAACAAAATACGAGCAGGACGTTTATACTGTAAATACATAAATAATGACTTCAGTCACAGCCTGTGTACTGTTGTCAGTTCTGGTCATCCCATCACATGCAAGAATAGAATTGTACTTGGGAGAGTACACAGGAGATTCGTTACCCTGTGAAAGTGAAAATGCAGTTCTGAGGTAGCATTGGAACGGAGGATGCTGAGAGGTGACTTGATTGGGTTGCATATATTATCGGGGGCTGGGTAGAGAGGGAGGGAATATCTTGTTCCTGTTGGAGAGCTCAGTTACCAGCGATGAATATTTAATGCAGCTCGTCGAAATATTAGAGAAATGTTGACTAAAGTTGTTATTTAAGCCAGAGTACGGATGGGATCTAAAAGTCACACATGGAGTATACGAAATAAGGTAGGTGAACTTGCAGCGTGGGTTGGTACCTGGGACTTCGATGTTGTGGCTATTACGGAGACATGGCTAGAACAGGGACAGGATTGACTGTTGCAGGTTCCAGGATTTAAATGTTTTAGTAGGGTCAGAGGTGGGGGTAAAAGAGGGGGAGGTGTGGCATTGCTTGTCAAAGATAGTATTACAGTGGTGGAAAGGACGATGGATGAGGACTTGCCATCTGAGGTAGTTTGGGCTGAGGTTAGGAATAGGAAAGGTGAGGTCACCCTGTTAGGAGTCTTTTACAGGCCTCCCAATAGTCCTAGAAACGTAGAAGAAAGGATAGGGAAGGTGATTCAGGAGATGAGTCTTATACAACTGCAACATGACCTCAGTACTCCGGAACTCAATTCCTCTACCAATAAAAGCCAGTACGCCATATGCCTTCTTCACCGCACTATTTACCTGGGTGGCAACTTTCAAAGATCTGTGTACATGGACACCAAGAACCCTCTGCTCATCCACACTACCAAGTAACCGACCGTTAGCCCAGTACCCCATCCTTTTATTACTCTTACCAAAGTGAATCACCTCACACTTAGCTACATTGAACTCCATTTGCCACCTTTCTGCCCAGTTCTGCAGCTTACCTATATCCCGCTGTAACCTGCCACATCCTTCCTCACTGTCTACAACTCCCCCAACTTTCGTATCATCCGCAAACTTGCTCACCCAACCTTCTAACCCCTCCTCCAGGTCATTTATAAAAATGACAAACAACAATGGTCCCAAAACAGATCCTTGCAGAACACCGCTAGTGACGGCACTCCAAGATGAACCTTTGCCATCAACTACTACCCCCTGTCTTCTTCCAGCCAGCCAA
>NC_057717.1:46777065-46789901 GCF_004010195.1 Chiloscyllium plagiosum | reverse complement strand
CAGTTGTATAAGACTTTGGTGCGGCCGCATCTGGAATATTGTGTGCAGTTTTGGTCGCCATACTATAGGAAGGATGTGGAGGCACTGGAACGGGTGCAGAGGAGGTTTACCAGGATGTTGCCTGGTATGGAAGGAAGATCGTATGAGGAAAGACTGAGACACTTGGGGCTGTTTTCATTAGAGAAAAGAAGGTTTAGGGGTGACTTGATTGAGGTGTACAAGATGATTAGGGGGTTATATAGGGTTGACAGTGTGAACCTTTTCCCGCGTATGGAGTCGGGTATTACAAGGGGGCATAGCTTTAAATTAAGGGGGGGTAGATATAGAAAAGAAGGTTTAGGGGTGACTTGATTGAGGTGTACAAGATGATTAGGGGGTTATATAGAGTTGACAGTGTGAACCCTTTCCCGCGTATGGAGTCGGGTATTACAAGGGGACATAGCTTGATATAGGACTGAAGTTAGGGGTAGGTTCTTCACTCAGCGAGTCGTAAGTTCATGGAATGCCCTGCCAGTAGCAGTGGTGGACTCTCCCTCTTTATGGGCATTTAAGCGGGCATTGGATAGGTAAATGGAGGATAGTGGGTTAGTATAGGTTAGGTGTGCTTGGATCGGCGCAACATCGAGGGCCAAAGGGCCTGTACTGCGCTGTATTCTTCTATGTTCTATGAAACGAAGTAGCGGCAGAAATTCTCAAACCATTTCAAAAAGATGCCGAGTTCTGCACCTGAAGTCCTATGGTGGCTGGGGAGTCAGAAAATGGACTTAAACGAAGCATTGCATTTTGTGCAACATGGACAGTGTTCAGAACGATCTCCTCTACGTTGTGTTATTTTCTGAAGGTTTCGTAGGTTACCAGGATCAATATGTAGGGATGAGAGGAATGGGAAGAGAGGTGCGGTGTAATATGATTATCATCACAATAATACTGATCTCATCCTTTAATATACAATGCCACTTCACTTATTGGCATTTCTATCCTTCCTGTATAAATGGTGAAAACGCTTGCATACCCCAATTCTCAATCTTGTTCACATTCCTTTATTACAGGCACAACAGACATAGTTCAAACATTTAACACTATCATTTCGTTTGCCTTGTCGGAATATTATGAAGGAATTCAGGGATTATAGCGTGTGTCAAAGATCAGGGGAGCTCCACGGTCCGGAGGAAATACCATACATTGGAAAGTTATATAAAGGCTGGGAGATATTACAGAGATAAGGATTGTGAGAGAGGCTTAAGAAGATTTCAAAGACAAGAATAGCTTTAGGTTTTGGGTGAAGTGAAAACGAAGGTGGAACATCCAGATCAATATTACGTCGACAAGAGCATGGACAAGGTAAACTCTAAACGAAAGTTGCCAAACATGCGCCATGAAAAAAAAAGTTATGACTTAGCTCTCTGTGTCTGTCTGCAGCAAAAATAAAATCGGGGACGATGACAGGCCAGTCAGGCATGTGAGGCCTGTAAGTGGCGCCCACACTGTGACATGGGAAGTGAATTGCCTATATTCAGAGATTGTGTTCAAAGATGCAGATTTATTTCATACCAGCTGATACAAATTTATTTTTTCCCCAGTTATAATACTTCAGAAAGTGGCAGTTTATTCTAATCTGAGCCTTTGTTGAACTGACTGTTGAACAAGAATTGATACCTGGGAGTTGTTGTTGCAGAGAATCATTTCTTTTGTCACTGTTTTAGGTCAGAATCACGTGGAGACAGAGACACACATAAATACATTCAGATTTGAAAAAAAAAACAACTGTATTAAGCATTTATAGCTGTCTACATCTATTCTGTGACACATTCCCATAATGAGATGAGGAAGATCCCAAGATCCCTCTTTCGTCTGAACATGGTCAGCTGAATCTTCCTATCCTGGAACCGACCTCCATAATCCGATCAGGAAGATGATAGACTCTCTCCCCAACTTGCACAGAATAGTCAAAACAGATAGATCTCGCTCGGAAATGGCCTCAGCATTTGCATCTCAATACCATTTTCATTTTTGAAACACACAAACAACGAGGCAAATCCTCGAATCTTTGACATTTTCAAGTTTTGAGTAAAAATTTGTTGCTCCTTTGCCGGTTGTCATGGTTGTGGTTATCGAGAGGTTGGTGCTGGAGAATCACTCCAGTTCACGCATCATTCGAAGAGCAGGAGAATGTATGTTTGGAGCAAAAGCCCTTCATCGGGAATGATGTGGTTGCGGGTATGTTGCCAGGCCCGGATGTTGATTTGCTGACGCTTCGGCCCTTGCCTGAATGACATCTTCAGGACTTTGCGGCCTTCTCTGAAGTGCTTCTGTCCTGTCTATTCTCGAATTTATTTGGCTCCATTCCTGCTGCTCCCAATTGCTGGTTCCAGTTATTTGTGTAGTGGCTGGTTTTGTGGGTCCAGGTCAATCTGCTTATTGATGGAGTCGGTAGCTGAGTGCCCTGACTCGAAGAGTTCTCTGGCAGTCCACTGTTTAGTGTCTTCTATGAGTGTTGTGTTGTCCAGGTCGAAGTCTCTGTGCGTATATTTAGTTGGTCAGTTGGTCATGGCGTGTTGAGTCTAGTTGGTGTCCAAGGCACATGGATTGATAGTAATCTGCCTGTTTGTCATATGTAGTATTTCGGGCAGTCTTTTTTTTTTGGAATAATATAAATGACGTTTGTCTTGCAAATGGTGAGTTCAGGGTATTTTGTTCTGGTGAGTTGTCTGAGTGTGGCTGTCAGTTTATAGGCTGTCATGAATCTAGGTGATTGGAGACGTCTGGCTATCAGTTTCGAGATTTTGTTTATGTAAGCGAGCATGGCAAACAGTCAGATAACTACCAATCCACATCCAAGAACACAAACTACCCACTACCCACAGATGACAGGACCACAAAGTCGACTGGGGAAACACAACGTTCGTAGCACACGCTAAACAAAGGGGAACGAGAGAATTCCTGGAAGCATGGAACTAATCCAAGGACTCCACCAACAAACCCATACTGGCCACTGCAATGAACAACCAGAACAGCCAACCAAAAGCAAAAATGAAAGGAACCAAGTAAAGTCCAACTGAGACAGCACGTCAGCACTTCACAGGATGCAAAACACTGAAGATGTCAGCGAAGTGCACTGGACGAGGACAAAACGTCTGCAAATCAAGCTTTTTGTTGTTTCTGGCGTGGCATGATGGCTCAGTGGTTAGTACTGCTGCCTCAAAGCACCAGTGTTACAGGTTCATTTCAAACCTCGCACGCCTGTCTTTGTGGACTTTGTGCTTTCTTCCTGTGTCTGTGCTGTTTTCCTTCGGGTGCTCCAGCTTCGTCTGATAATCCAAAGATGTACTACCTAGGAGAATTGGACATGATAAATTGAAGTTAGTGTTCAGGGGATATGTTGGTTGGACGCATAAGTCTGGGTAAATGTAGAGCTCTGGGTTGGATAATCTTCGGACTTGTGGGGACAAATGGCCTGTTCACAATACTGTAGGGATTGTAATTCTTTTGTGCAAACCATTCACACCGCTATGAACCCACTCGTTTCTAGAGCATTCCTACTTTGTAAAGTTCACCATGCTCCCGGATATGTACAAGGCCACAGTAGTTGGTTTGAGTTTTTGAAAGCGGTTAGAAATGGGAAAGAGGCTTTCTGCTTGAAGGAAATTAAGATGGAGTGTTTGAAGAAAACAGAAAGATAGCTTGTATTGGTGCTGCAGGCGATTGATAAGAGGAGGTTATACTGAAATGTACGGGACTTCTTTCGGAGAGTGTTACAGAAAGAGGGTTGTAGCAGCTGGGGATGGTCTCAGAGACTGCGAGATATGTCGATGCTTATAAACGTTATAGATACGTGGAGGGTTTTTGTGGTGGCTGGAATTAGGGTGGCAAGTTGGCTCAGCGGTTGTCACTGGTGTCTCATATTACCAGGACACCGGCTCAATTAGAGCTCCAGGTGATAGTCTGTGTAGAGTTTGCACATTCTCCTCGTAGAATTCCACCCACGATCCCAAAGCATGTGCTGATTAAGTATATTGGCAATACTAACTTGCCCAAATTGTTTGAGTATGTGCTGATTACGGGCATTTAAAGGCTAAGTATTAGTGAGGACTTGTTGGGCCGACGGGCATATTTCCACACTGGATGCATTCTATGATTCGAAGGAATGAGGTCAGTAGGAAAACCTTATTCATTAGATGAACAGTCCGAAAGACGGAACTCATATTAATGAAGTTCTTCTGGCTGACAGAAATGCACAGGAGCGTCAGGGGTGATTTGGTGACCTCTGTGTAGTTATTTCACTTTTAACATCTGGCAGCTGTTAGAGAGATAAGGAAGGCTGCTGGTGTTTCAAAAGATCGTGATGGATTTACATTCTGAATGTTGCAGAGACACTGAGCTGTGTAGGTGCAGAAGGTGGTTGCAGACTTGGAAGCTCTCCAAGGATGTAAAGGATATTGCAAGGCTGGTTAGCCACTGGATTAGGTTACACAGCAAGAAATATTGTCGGGACTGGAGCAAACAAAAGAGAATGGCTAAGTTGTAGGTGTTGCAGAAATTTGCATATGTAATGAAGATAATAATGGCTGAGGAAGACTATGAAGATAAGGAGATTCTTCAGGACACAAGGGAGTCAGTGATGTTGGTAATGATGTGGTCTGGGGAATATTGCAAGAATTGAGAAGTTTCTATGGATCAAGTCGTTACAGAGAAAAGGAGAGCTGTGAGGACTTGAGAAATGTTATATAAAGAGGGTGAATTGTAAAATCGGGAGGCGTTTACAGAGAAAGGAGGTTTATATGGCTTGCATGAGTTACTGAGATAAGGAGGCCGGCATGGGTTGATGGAGGTTGCAGAGAATCATAGAATCTCGGCAGGTTAGAAACAGGCCATTTGGCCCAAGGGATGTCCACACCCAGCCAGACCCATCTCCCCACCGAATTACTCAACATTTACCAAATCTGCACATCCCTAAACACTCTGAACAAATCTGTATGGTCCATTCACCAAAACTGGAGCAGACGGAGAAACCCACGCAGACACGTTGAAAATGTACAAACTCCTCGTAGATTGTCTCCCAAGGATCGGATTGAACCCAGCTTCCGGGCACTGCGAGGCAACTGTACTAATCAAAAAGCCACCATGCAGCCGTGCAGAGATCATAATGTATCGCGCAGGATCAAACGCTTTGCAGAGACAGGATTTTATTCGATTTGGAAGAGTCTCAAGTTATCAGATTGAAAGATACAGGCGTCTTATAACAGAAGCATTACATTTGGCCAATCATGGTTACACCAGCACTTCAACTGAATACATTGCTGTGGAATGAGCTCCTCCTCCCCCATAATTTACACCTTAGTTTTTGTATCATATATCATGCAATCGCCTCTTGAACGTTTCCATTGAACATGTATCTACAGCACATCTAAGTGTTTTCTAACTACTCGCAGACAATTTTTTTCCACGGAGCAGTCCCTCTTCTGGTTTCGAACTAGCATTACTCGATCATTTAACACACTCTCTGTGAGGTATCCACAGAGGATTTCTGGACAGCTGTACTTGGGCTTTCAGTTTCCCTATAATTACAGCCTGCTGTACGATCTCTAACCGATCCTTCAGCATTCTTCGATTATCTACCTGTCATCAATCCGATTGTTCTCCATAATCCAGGAATCCTTGGGTTTGTTTATCCTGCGTTTCCCTTTTGATGGGCCATTCCTCGATTGGATCCAAGTCACCTCCTCACTAAAAGGAGCCTATGGTTCTTTTTTTTTTCTTTTCTAACCAACTGGTTGTTCCAGTGAAACTTTCCCAGATTCATTCTTGCCACATCGCAGGCCACTCACAGTCAACGATTTTTTTTATCACTCTCAATTATAGTTCTCAATTATTGCATGCCATTCTCCACCATTATCCAGAAATTCTAAAAGAATGGTTACTGTGTCCAAAACGATCCCTTACTGATACTGGATCCATTTGCCCAATCTCTTTCCCATGTCCCAGATCCAACAGTATATGCTGTCTTGGGCTGGACATACATTCCAGCAGTAAGCTCTTCTCTATGTAATCTAGAAACACTCGCCCCTCATGACGTTGCACGAGCAGTATCCCAATATATACCTGGATATTTTAGGTTTCTCCTTGTATGAAGGTATAGAAGTGTACTGTACCTTCAGGAAAGTTGCAAGAAAAGAAAACTACGTGACAGCACCAAGTATTCTGAACAAGATAGACTGTAGCCTTTTTGTTCCAGCAGCTAGAGTAGCTGGATGCCCGGAGACCAAAAAAACATACTCGAATTACGCCAATCAGTTTAAATAACAAATAAAAATGCAAACTCCATTCAGTGTTGAATACAGTATATCTACGATATTAAAAACCAATGACGCAATACGTTGTTTTGGGGGCTCGTCCGAGACTTTAAAGGTTTGAGTGTTGGATTTGTTATTTGAACTTGTTAGACAGATTTGGATCTGGAGGTTAAAAAGAATCCTAGGAGATTTTAACACTTACAGGTTTGTGCCCTAGATCTTTAAATACAATGTAGGTGAGACAATTGGATTAATTTTGTTGAATTTTGGTTAATTAAATTAAAACTGAGAGAAATGGCAATTAAAATGCGAAAAAGAATCTGGGATTTGAAGATGATTCTCACATTTGCCAAGAAAGTTTAGAAGGAAAGAAAAAGCCATACTTTTGGAATGAGCAACAAGGTTAGGTTTGAGTTTAACGAAGGGCAAAGAGAAAGCTGTAATCGTAAGGGCGTTACTCAAACTTTGACGCGTGTCAGAGAAACTGAATAACGCAGTTGGGTAGAAAACCGTAAATTAAGATTGAGGAAAAATGTAGTTAGAAAATAAAGAAACGAGAGAGTCGAAAGAGAAAGAGAGAGGAAAGAGAAAGAGAGAGAGAGAAACTGAAAGACAGAAAAACAGAGCGAGAAAAAGGGAGAGAAAACGTTCTTACCTGAACAAAGAGGGGCAGATGAAAGGAAGAAAAAAGGAAAGAAAATGTCGTAAGCTGAGCAGCAAGAGGGAGAATTTGTCTTGAGAAATTTCGACTTAGTCAGCTAAGTTAATTTAATACGATTTCGATTCAAAGAAGGTAGTAATATACACAGATATGTTAAAACTCTGCCACATCCTATGTTGAAGCCTTATTATTTCCCTTCAAAAAGTGGCTCAGCAGATGGCGTGGTCCGAGGAATTATGGGTAATGCCATGTCAAACTGAACTGGGAAGCAGGACAAGTGAGTTATTTGTCACGCTGTCAGACAAGGGGTCACGGCATTATGGAGAGGGTAAACAGGTTATTTTAAGTGCTTGTGAAGTAATCGCAGAAGCATATATACAGCAATTCAGAAACATTAAGAAGGAACCAGGTCAGACTTATGTTGAGTTCGAAAAAAATAAATATAATCATTTTGATAGATGTATCGTGCTTTGAAACCAGAAAAGACCTTTGAGGATTGACCAGAGATCATTCTTCGGGTCGAATATAAAATCCCAGTTCCAGATTTTTTTACCACTGAGAAGAAATAAGGCCAAGAGAATGGAAAAGATGTAAAAGGTTTCAGGTGTTTCCCTGTGTTAAAGTGGGTCACATAAGATCACAGTGCTGATCGTTAAAGAAAGGCACTGTGGGAAGAGATGTGGTCAGATCAGCTGAGCCAGTGTCATTAATGAACGTAGTAAAAAGAGACCGAAAGATGAGGCGAGGGGCTGCAGAAGAGTGCACAGCCTGCGCAGGGGCCGAGAATGGAGTTAGTACCTGATCGCTCCAAGAATCGGGGGAGAAGGAGGAGGATTTATAATGTTGAGAGATACAGGATCTAACAATGGCTGTTATTAAGTGATGGGTGAATATGCACTCTTCACGATGTGCCAAACGAGATTGCGGTAATATGTGGGATAGAAAAATCATCAGTTGATCGTTTCCGATGGAAGATCATGTTTCAGTGCCAGGTTAAGATTGGGGAAGTTACAGTGGCAGTGATTGACAGGCTGTCAATTCCAGGAGATAAAAACAAGGTCTGCAGGTGCTGCAAACCAGCGTCGAGATTAGAGTGGTGCTGGAAAAGCACAGCGGGTTAGGCAGCATCCCAGGAGCAGGAAAATCGATGTTTTCGGCAAAAACCCTTCATCATAAACAAAGGAAGTGTGCCTGCAGAGTGGAGAGATTTACCTGCCTCTATTGCTGATAAAGGGCTTTTGCCCAAAACGTCAGTTTTCCTGCTCGTTGGAAGTTGCCTGACCTGCTTTGCTTTTTCAACGCCACTGTAATATTTCAATTCCAGGAATTCAGTTTGTATGGAAATGATTTGGTAGAATCCAAAGTGGGACTAAAACCCTTTGTTGTGCATCAGCCCAAGGAATACCAAGAAACTGAGGTGTTTAACCAGAAATATTTGGTGACTAGATCAATATCATAAGTCAGAGCACGAGCCAAAAGGAAAGAACAAGATGACGGAGTTGAGGTACAGTTAGCGGATACCCTGTTCGACGTCATGATGCAAGAAGTGCCTGAACAGACAGAGGGTCAGACACAAGTGTTTAGTCCTGAAAGGATACGAGTTTTGCAACAGATAGACAAGACGATAAAAGATACATCTGTGGATGCATACTCGGAAAAGAGGGCAGAGAATATTTTGGAGGGTTATTGTCCGTAAGATTGAAACCTAAGATGGAAATGGAGACCAACACAGGCTAGCGCAGAGGAGAAATGGGCCGAAGTGCACGAGGTTGTGTTGCCAGTATAATACAGACAGGAAGTGCTCAGGGTAGCACAGGACCTCACTGTTGGAGGTCACATTGTGGTACGAAAGACTCAAGCTAAGGTACGAAAACACTTCTATTGGCCGAGAAAGCACAAAGATGTGGTTAACTTTTGCTGAACGCGTCATGCATGCCAAACGGTAATTAAGGCACAGTATGTAACAAAACCAGCACCTTTGTGGCCAATTCCTGCATTCGGAGAACCTTTCACACAGCTTATATTTAATTTTGTAGGTCCCCTTCTGAGAACTAAACGTAAAACAAATACTTGTTAACCGCAATGGATGTGTTTTCAAAGGCAAAGCCATAACTGAGTATCGAGGCAAAAAGCGGTTGTAGAGAAATTTTAGATTTCTTCACACGTTATGGGCTATTGAGAGAGAATCATTCGGACTCAGGGTAAACTTTTACTGAGGGGATGTTGAAGGGGCTTATGAATAGCTTATGTATACAGCACTTGAAATCCAGTGCATACGATTCTGAATCCCAGGCAGCTTAACAAAGGTGATATCAGACCATGTATATCATATTGAGAGCATGCTGTCAGGATTACCTGAATGATTGGAATAAAGGTATTCAATTCGTATTGTTTGCCGTTGGAGATGCACTAATCGAATCTACTCAGTGCATTCCATTTCAGGTAATATTCGAGCATGAAGTGAGACTTTCTTTGAAATTAATGATAAAAAAATTGACAGATCGAAAGTCGGATATGTATTGGAGGTGAGGGAGAGCTTAAATCGAGTAGGTGATTTATGTAAAGAGCACCTAAAGTGATCACAGTGTCGGATGTTGCTGCTGGCTGATGAAAACTCCGTGACTCCGACGTTTTCCCGAGGGGATGATGTGTTAGTATTATAACCACTGACAGGAGACCCCTTCAAAGTCAGGTTGAGCGTTCCCTACCAAATTTAGAAGAAGTTGAGTCAGGCGAACTATCTCGTACTTATGCTGGGTACGTATTAGTATGGTTTCAATAAGGTATCGTGAATAGTATGTAAACATATTGAAACTGTGCTATACAGGAGAAGAAAGAACTGGAGACACACGTGTTGATTACTACCTCACAGTGTGAGGATTCAAAACCAGATGACGTGAATTTGGATCTTTCTCAAAATAGAACCCGTATTCCCATCTAGTATTGCATTATTAACTCACAAGGAAACATTTGATTGTTGGAGGTGGTTTAATCGTTGTCCATCCACCTGAGAATGTTACAGGTCGAGTGAGCATATGGATGCTGCCAAATGTTGCAACAACAGATCGCAGTCTAGGTTGGTGGAGAATTTTGACAAGGATAAGGAAGGGTGCAGGGCTGAAGGAGGTTATTGTGATCAGCAAGAGTGTGGATGCTGTAGTATGTTTCAGACATATAGAGGGTGGTGGAAGCAGGAGTCTGTTTCCCAGATATGGAGAGTTGCCGAGGCTGGACATGGTTACAGCAATAGGGAGTGGGCAGGACCTGGACGGGTTTAAAGGAATACAGATTGGAGTTGGTCCTGAAAAATGTTACAAGGATAGGAAGGAGCTGGAGGGGGTATCAGGGATAGGGAAGGACGTCGGTCCTGGAGGATCTTAATGGGATAGGGCTTGAGAGTAGTTTCTGGACAATTTTACAGGGATATGAATAAGTTTAGGTAGTGTAGCATGTTACAGAAAAGCGTAGAGGTGTAGGTGCTGGAGAATCTTTCCCAGATAGCGATGGTTTTTAGGCTGGGCAGTGTTACAGCAAAAAGGGGTGGGCAAGTTTAATAAGGACGATTTAAACTGATAGAGAGTGGAGATGATGCTTTAGAATGTTAAGGAATAGGGATGAGTGTAGGAGTTGGTGGACGTATCAGGGGTAGGAAAGGTTGTAGGTTCTGGAGAAAGTTACAGAGATCACGAAGGGTAAAGGATCTGGAGGAAGACTCAGGAATAGGGAGTACAGTAGTTGCTGGAGAATGTTACGCGTATCACGATTGGGTTTTGGTGCGGGAAATTGTTTCAGAGAAAGAGGAGTTAAGCTGCTGGAGAATATTTCAAGGATATAGAGTCTGTGTAGGTACTCGAGAATGTTACAGCGACAGGGAATGTGTGTAGGTGCTGTCGAATGTTGAAAGGATATGAATGGGTATAGAGGCTGGGGAATACCGACAGGGATTGGGAGTCAGTGCTGGAGAATGTTGCAGCGATATGATGGGGTGTAGTTTCTGGAGAATAACAAAGGGATGAGGAGTGGTTGTCAGTGTTGGAGATTGTTGCAAGGATAGCGTGTGAGTATCATTGCTGGAGAATGATGCAAGGTCAAGGAATGGGTGCAGTTGCTGGAGAATACTATACGAATGCAGAGGGTTGTAGGTGCTGGAGAACGTTACAGGGATGGGGAGGGTTGAAGATCCTGGAGAATATCACAGGGAAAGTGAGTCTGGTAGGTTTTAGGAAATATATGGGAAGAGGGGGTAGGTGTAAATGCCGGGAAATGTTACAGGAATAAGAGGGTGTCGGTGCTGCAGACAGGTACAGGGATAGAACGTGTATGTCGATGCTGAAGAATGTTTTAGGGATAGAGAGTGTGCGTAGGTGCTGGAGAATGTTACAGGGATAGGAAGGCGTATAGGTGCGAGGGAATAACGACAGGGATGGGAAGTGGGTGTCAGTGCTGGAGAATGTTGCTGGGATAGGGTGTGAATGTCGCTGCTAGCGAATCTTGCCGGGATAGGGAGTGGGTGCCAGGGCTGGAGAACACTACAGTGATCCAGAGGGCTTCAGGTGCTGGGGAATGTTACAGGGATAGTGAGATTTGGAGCTTCGGGAGAATGTCACAGAGAAAATGATGAGTGTAGGTTTTGGGGTATGATACAGTGGGTGTAAATGCTGGAAAATGTTACAGGGGCAGGTAGGGCGTAAGTGTTGCAGAAATGTTTAAGGAAAGGTAGGTATGTAGAAACTGGAGAATGTTCCAGAATAGAGAGTTGTTCAGGTGTTATTGTAGGTTACAGGTGTAGGGAAGCGTACAGAGGCTGGAGAATATTACAGGTGGACGGAAGGGTAAAGATGCTGCCAAATATCACAGGGATCATTAGCAGGGTAGGTGGTGGAGAATGTAACAGGGAAAGGGAGTGTGTGTGTGGGGGATGGAGAATGTGACAGGGACATAGAGTAAGTGTAGGTGTTGGAAAATGTGACAAGGCGAGGGAGAACGATACTGACATAGAGAGTAGAGCCGATGGTACAGATGGGTGCAGGCATGGGGAATTCTGTTAGTGCTGTTACTCAGATAGGCAGTTTGCATAGGCGCAACAGAATGTTACTTGGAAAGCGTTAAAAATCAAACAACACCAGGTTATACTCCAACAGGTTTAATTGGAAGCACACGAGCTTTCGGATCGACGCTCCTTCATCATGTGATGAAGGAGCGTCGCTCTGGAAGCTAGTGTGCTTCCAATTAAACATGTTGGACTATAACCTGGTGTCGTGTGATTTTTCACTTTGTACACCCCAGTCCAACACCGGCATCTCCAAATCATTACTTGGATAGCGTGTGTGGAGGGTCTGGCGAATGTTACAGGAATCGGAAATGGGTGCAAGTGCTGGGGAATGTAGCAGAGGTAAAGAGGTAAGCAGGTGCTCGTGGAAGTTGTAGGGATATTGAGCGTGAGGGTGTTAGAGAGTGTTACAGGTGCAGGGAGGGGAATTGTGCGCTGGAGAACTTTACAGGTATGGAGAGGGGTGTAGCCGCTTTAGAATGTCATGGTATAGGGAGTAGGTGCAGGGACTGGAGAATGTTACAGGGATAGGGAGCGGTGTAGATGCTGGAGAAAGTCAAAGCGATAGGGAGCGTGTGTATGTCCTGGAGCAAATACCGGGATAGGCAGTGGGTGTATGTGTTGGAGAAAACTACAGGGATACGGAGGATTGCAGTTGCTGGAAAATGGTTTAGGGAGTTAGTATACGTAGTAGAGAATGTTACAGGGATAAGCAGAGGTACAGTTTCCAGGGAATGGTAAAGCGGTATGGAGGTCTGCAGATGCTGGGAAATGTTAAACGAATAGGGAGGTGTGTAGGTCCAGACGAATGTTTCATGATTAGCGAGTGGGTTTA
>NC_057717.1:46762759-46776565 GCF_004010195.1 Chiloscyllium plagiosum | reverse complement strand
ATTTTAAGGGATCTATGTTCCTGCTCACCAACATCCCGCTGTTCCTATACACTGCCAAACATCTTGTCTTTAATCCTGTATTCAACTTTCAAGTTCGACCTTCCAAAATGCATCACTTAACATTTATCTAGGTTGAACTCCATCTGCCACCTCTCAGCCCATCTCTGCATCCTGTCAATGTCACTCTGCAGCCTACAAGAGTCCTCTATCCTGTCAACGACACCTCCAATATTTGTGTCGTCTGCAAACTTGCTAACCCATCCTTCAATCTCCTCATCCAAGTCATTAATAAAAATTACAAAGTGTAGAGTCCCAACAACAGAGCCCTGTGGGACACCACTCATCACTGACCTCCAGGTTAGAATACTTTCCTTCCACGACCACTCGCTTTCTTCTGTCGACCAGCCGGTTCTGTATCCAGACAGCTACATTCCCCTGTATCCCATTTCTCCTGACCTTCTGAATGTGCCAATCATGGGGAACCTTATCAAATGCCTTGCTGAAGTCCATATACACCACATCCACCACTCGACCCTCATTAATTTGTCTAGTAATATCCTCAAAGAACTCAATAAGATTTGTGAGGCATGACCTGCCCCTCACAAAGCCATGCTGACTGCATTTAATCAAGCCATCCTCTTCCAGATGGTCATAAATCCTATCCCTCAGAATCCTTTCGAACACCTTGCGGATGACAGACGTGAGACTTACTGGTCTGCAATTGACGGGGATTTCCCAATTTGCTTTTTAGAAGAGAGGAATTACATTTGCCACCCTCCAGTCCTCAGGTACGGCTCCGCTGGAGAGCGAGTATGCAAAGATCTTCGCAAGCGGCGAAGCAATCAGGTTTCTCGCTTCCCAAAGCAGCCGACGAAAAATCTGGTCTCGCCCTGGCGACTTGTCAATCTTAATGTTTGTCAAAATTTTCAGCACATCGGCTTCCTCAATCTCTATCCATTCCAGCATTCTTAGCTGCTCCTCAATTGTTACATTCACTACAAGGTCCTTTTCTTTTGTAAAGTCCGAAGCAAAAAAACTCATTTATGGTTTTCCCTACCTCCTCAGTCTCTAAACACAAGTTCCCTGTGCTATCACTGCTCGGCCCTACTCTTTCTTTGATCATTCTCTTATCCTCATATACTAGTAAAATGCCTTTGGATTCTCCCTAATCCTTCCTACCAAATCTTTATCGTGACCCGTCCTGGCTCTCCTCAGACTAATTTTGAGCTCCTTCCTCGCCTGCCTGTAATCCTCGAGAGCTGAGCAAGACCCTTGTCTCCTCCACCTTATGTAAGCTGCCTTCTTTCTTTTGGTGTTGTGTCTTTGTGTTTGGGTGTGTGTGAGAGAGAGAGAGGTACTGTGCGAGTGTATTCGTGTGACTGAGGTATTGAGAGACCCTTGTACGTGTGTGTTCGTATATGTATGTGTGTGTGTGTATGAGAAAAACACTGTACATGAATGTGTGTGTGTGAGAGAGAGAGAGATTCTGTGCTTGTGCGTGCGTGTGAGCGAGAGAGACACTGTGAGTGTACGTGTGTGAGAGAGGAAGTGAGACACTGTGCTTGTGTGTGTGTGTCAGTGCGAAAGTGTGAGAGACACTGTTTATGTGTCTTCTGCTCTCAGTTCTATATTCTCATGTTATGTATTTGTCAAACTGAACCTGAAAATATTCTTATATCAGTGAAGTAGATTTTGGGGGAAATACCGTAAAATAGTCAAATACATGAGCATTCCAAAGCTGAATAAGGATGATATATGTGGTATTTATATTTGTGGACTGAGTGATATATTCACTATCGACACGCAAGAGGCTGGAAAAAACGGATGTAGCATCAGAAGATGGCGAAGTCCACGTTTAGGGATATGCTCAGCATTCATAAGACTGTGTTCTGAATATCTATCATATACTTACAATGATGCCATTTGTGAACCCTTATCCTTTTCTTGAAGGATATCTGAGGATTGATGATGATTTACGTCGTCTGGGCCCCGAAGTGGCAAAATAGCTCAACTTTGGATCCACAATCTCTAACATTGTTGGGCAAGTGTGGAGGGCCAGTGGCGGGACGCTTAGGCTTTCACATGTTCCTACCCATCAAAATAATTAAATTTAATTTGGAATTGTGTGACATGCACAAAATGTTTGGCTTTTTCACAGATGCCTCTTCTCCAAACTAGATGGTGTTGAACGAGAGATTCTCTCGAGTTGACTGAAATATTGCATCATTTTTCAGAAAAAAAATTGAAGATTTTGGCAAGATGGCTCAGTGGTTAACATTGCTGCATCATAGCACCACAGACTCAGAATCAAATGGGTCAGGTGAAATTGTGAGTCGTGCTAAGAGGTAAAAGAAAGTGTACTTAAGGTGGAGGCGTCTGAAGGCCGACAAAGCTTTGGAAGAACATCTGGAAGGTCGCAACAACCTGAAACGAGGAATTAAGAAATCTGAAGATGGTCATGAGATATATTCAGCGAACAGTATTAAGGAAATTCCGAAAGCCTGTTACTCATATATGATAGGTCATATACGATAGCTTGTGGACTGAGTGATATATTCACTGTCGACACGCAAGAGGCTGGAAAAAACGGATGTAGCATCAGAAGATGGCGAAGTCCACGTTTAGGGATATGCTCAGCATTCATAAGACTGTGTTCTGAATATCTATCATATACTTACAATGATGCCATTTGTGAACCCTTATCCTTTTCTTGAAGGATATCTGAGGATTGATGATGATTTACGTCGTCTGGGCCCCGAAGTGGCAAAATAGCTCAACTTTGGATCCACAATCTCTAACATTGTTGGGCAAGTGTGGAGGGCCAGTGGCGGGACGCTTAGGCTTTCATATGTTCCTACCCATCAAAATAATTAAGTTTAATTTGGAATTGTGTGACATGCACAAAATGTTTGGCTTTTTCACAGATGCCTCTTCTCCAAACTAGATGGCGTTGAACGAGAGATTCTCTCGAGTTGACTGAAATATTGCATCATTTTGCATCCCCAGGTCTGAATGGGATCTATCCACTGTTAGTGAGGTAAGCGAGAGTGGAAATAGCTGGGGCCATAACAGGTACCTTTGCAGCATTCTTGAACACGAGTGAGGTCCGGATCAACTGGAGAATGCTTAATGATTTACTCTTGATTATGAAAGCGAACAGTGATAAACCCGTAAATGAAAGACTGGTGAACCTGATGTTAATGGTCGGGAAACTGTTGGACAAGATACTGAGGAGTGAGATCTATTTCGATTTGGAGGAAAACGGGCTAGACAGTGACAGGCAGCATGGATTTGTGCACGGAAGGTCATGTCTTACAACTTCAAAGATTATTTCAGTGAGTGACAAAGTTGATTGCTGTATACGTCACATACATTAACACCAGAAAGGCGTTTGATAAGGTTCATTATGGCAGGCTGACGGAGAAGGTGAAACATTTGGTCTCCAGGGTACTAGCTAGATGGATAGAAAACTTTCTGGGCAACAGGAGACAGAGAGTAGCAGTAAAAGGGAATTTCTCAAAATAGAGAAATTTGATCAGTGATGTTCAACATACTGGGAGCACTGTTGTCTTTGATATATATCAATGACTTGGACGACGGTCTTGATTGTCCGATAAACAAGTTTGCAGATGCCTTTAAAGTTAGCAGAGGAGCAGACAGTAAAGGGGGTCTGTTAGAGAATACGGCAGTATATAGATAGATTGCAGAGGTGGGCAGGGAAAGAGCAGATTGAGTTGAATCCCGACAAATGCTAGGTTTTGGATTTTGAAAAATCCAATTCAATTGCTAAATGTACAGGAAATGGAAATGTCATGGGGAAAATTGACATACAGCGAGATTAGGGTGTTCAGGTCCATTATTCCTTGAAGATTGCAGCCCGGGTCATTAGAGTGTTAAACAAGGTATACGGCATGCTTTCCTTCATTGGACGGTGTACTGAGTTGCTCGGTCATGCTGCAGTTGTCTTTGGTTTGGACAAATTTGGAATACTGCATATAGTTCTGGTCGACACATTACCAAAATAATGTAGATGCTTTGGAGCGGGTGCATAGGATGTTCACCAGGATGTTGTCTGGTCTGAAGGGGGCTATCTATGAAGAGAGATGGAGGAGATTATGATTATTTTCACTGGAAAGAAGTAGTTGAGACGGGACCTGATTGAGTTCTCCAAAATTATGAGATGTGGACACAGTTTGGATAGCAAGAAGTTAATTGCCGAGAGTGTGGAACTCAATTATTCAGGGTAACGAGTTCAAAGCGTGAGTGGAAAAGTTTAAGAGAGATATACGTGGAAAGTTCTTCACGCAGCAGGTGGTGGTTGCCTATTGAGGTTAGGGATACATGTTTGCCTCCTCCAAGTCAAGTCAGCAAAAGGAAGAAGGTAATTTTGGTTATACTTAATGACATGAATGTGCACAAGTCCCCAGGTCTGAATGGGATCTATCCACTGTTAGTGAGGTAAGCGAGAGTGGAAATAGCTGGGGCCATAACAGGTACCTTTGCAGCATTCTTGATCACGAGTGAGGTCCCGATCAACTGGAGAATGCTTAATGATTTACTCTTAATTTGGAATAGCAATAATAAGTCGTGATAGCCGGTTGGGTTCGGATAGGATAACGTATATGGGCATTGTATTTTTGGTTCGTTGTGTTTCATTCCATAATTTTGTAAAATAAAAAAATCTGTTTGTTTTATTTCGGCCATCTGACCAACTAATTCAGTCTAAAAATATCCATCATATCATTTCCTGAAACAAACAGCAAGGTTAAGGTCTAGCCTACATACATAAAAATGTTTTGAGGGGTGCGGCCTCGTCCATAATACAGCAAGCTGGGCACCTTGCTGGTTAAGTAGGAGAATCAACCAAATAGTAAGGAAAGGTCAAAGTGGAATCTGTATAGGTAAAGTTGCGGAACACAACAGGGACAAAGACATTACTGGAGTTTTGTACAGATCAATAAACAGCAGTTGTGAGTTTGGAGATAGCAGCAAAGGGGAAATTAGGGATGCATGCCGTAATAGTACACAATTTATTATGAATGATTTCAGTCTTGATTTGACTAATCAAACTGTGAGCAATATGATAGATGAGGATGTTCGGAAACGCTGAAGTTATGATTACCGCCATCAATATATCAAGGAGGCAACTAGAGACCAAGCAATCGAGACGAGGGATTGTGTAACAACAGAAATTAATTAAAAAACTTTGTAATGCAAGATCCTTTTTGAATGAATGAACATGATATGGCACAAGTTTTATTTATGTTGGAAAGAGACACCCTTAAGTTGGAGACTAGGATTCTGAATTTAATGAAAGCTAACTGTGTTAGTGTGAGGCATACATTGGGTAGAATAAGCTGACCAAGGACACTTTTGGAGTTGACAACGGATAAGCAGTGGCAGACGTTAAATTGAACTTCACCATTTGTACATCGTTGTCCTATGTAAGGGTAAAAGAGGGAAGGCGTGTCATCCACGGACAACAAGGAAAATCAGGGAAACTTATAAAGCCAAAGAGGAGGCATACAAATTGGTCAGAAAAAGAAGCAAATCTCTGGACTGGGAGAAATTAAACTAATGCTGAGGAGGACAAAGCATTTAATTTGAATAGATAAAATAGAATATGGAGTAAGCTCACAGCAAACACACAAAGCTGCCTGCAAAACATTCTCTGGATAAGTGAAGAGAAAAAGATAGCTGAAGACCAATGCAGGTCCCTTATATTTGGAATCAAGTGAATTCATAATTGACAACAAAGAGAGTTCAGAACAGTGGAAGAAATACTTTGGGTCTGTCTTCACTAAGGAGGCCACAAATACCTTCCAGAAATGCTTGTGGACAAAGGTTAAAGCATAATGGAAGAACTGAAGGGTATCCTTACTCGACAGGAAAATTGACTTGGAGAAATTGATGAGATTAACTACCCATATGTCTCTAGTGTCTGATCCTCTGCATTCCAGTGTACTTAATGAGTTGGCCCTAAAATGTGGATGCATTGGTGATCATTTTGCAGCATTCTGTAGAGTCTGGAATTACTAACAATCGACCTAACTGTTCACATTATACATTATTGACAAAAGAACTGAATGCAATGTCTCGAAATGTTCAGATGACACTTTGTTGGGTGGCAGTCTGTGCTATGTGAAGGATGCTGAGAGTAACTTGGACAGGCTGGCTGATTGGGCAAATAGTTGGCAATTGCAGTAAAATTGGGATAAATGTGAAGTTTAGATTAGATTAGATTAGACTAGACTACAGTGTGGAAACAGGCCCTTCGGCCCAACAAGTCCACACCGACCCGCCGAAGCGCAACCCACCCATACCCCTACATTTACGCCTTACCTAACACTACGGGCAATTTAGCATGGCCAATTCACCTGACCTGCACATCTTTGGACTATGGGAGGAAACCGGAGCACCCGGAGGAAACCCACGCAGACACGGGGAGAACGTGCAAACTCCACACAGTCAGTCACCTGAGGCGGGAATTGAACCCAGGTCTTTGGCGCTGTGAGGCAGCAGTGCTAACCACCGTGCCACCGTGCCGCCCTTTATCCACTTTGGTCGCAAAAATATGGCAGAATGATGGCAGTTAAGGAAAAGGTGAGGTGCAACTAAGCAAGAGTATCGCGCTGATAACGATGCTGAAAGTGCACTATGAGGTAAGGAAAACAAATGCAATGGATGCCTTCTATAGCCATGGGGTTTGAGTATTAGAGAGGAATGCATTTGAGCACTTTATGGAGCCTTACCTTGAGTATTCTGGGCAGTTTTGGTGTCCTGGACTCAGAAACGATAATATTGCAATTACAGGCAGCGAGCAAAGGTTCAGCACACTGATTCCTAGAATGGTAGGAATGGCATCTGAAGAAAGATTGGATCGGCAAAGTTGTGCGACTTTAATTTAGAAGAATACGTTGGTTGGATCTCATAGAAACATAACATCGTAATGGAACTGAACAGGCTAGTTGTATGGGATAGTGTTACTGGTTTTAAGAAGAAATTTAACTCTGTTTGAAATTCTGGGTGTAGATTTGTTTGCTGAGCGGAATGTTTAATTTTCAGACGTTTCGTCACCACACTGGGTAATATCTTCAGTGAACTTGAAAGAAACTATACAGACAATTAATACTAATATCATTTACAAAATATCGTGCAAGAGTTGTAACAAGCAGTACATTGGACAAACAGACAGAAAGCTAGCCACCAGGACACATGAACATCAACTAGCCACAATATAGCATGACCATCTCTCACTAATATCCTTACATAAAAATAAGGAAGGACAGCACTTCGACTGGGACAACACATCCATCTTAGGACAAGCCAAACCGAGACACATATGAAAATTCATAGACGTGTGACATTCCAACTGGAACTCTATCAACACATGCATTAACTTGGACCTCATTAACCACCCCCTGAGAAAAATAACAGAAAACGGTATCACCATAGGAAAGGACATTACCACAGGAAATGATATCACCAACTCAAAGAAACATGTAAATAGAAAACAGGAATCATCAGCAGTACTTCGTCCAAGGGCTCACTGAAGATGTTACCCGATATGGTGACGAAACGTCTGAAAATGAAACTTCCAGCTTAGCAAGCAAACCGACATCCAATATTTCTGGTTTTGCAGAAGACAAGAACTAGGAGTCGCAGTCTAAGACAACGGTGTGAACCATTCGATCCTGAGATGAGGAAGGAATTCTTCACTTAGACAGCTGTGAACCTTTGGAATTCTTAACCATTGGAAGTTATAGGTGTGAGATCGTTAGAAACATTCAAGACGTGGAGATGCTACTTTTGGACTGTGGTGAATAGAGACAGAAAACGCATATGAACAGGTTAATTTCAAACAAATATTTTTTGGACCGCTGCCCCAAGTCTCCCCCTGTTTCAAACAAAGATTGGGATATGAAACGTAGTAGCACAAGGAGACCTTTCTGCCCATCAATGAATTCCTTGCTGATATGATGATCCTCAGCTCTTATTTCCTGCTTTTATTTCATCACACATGGTTTTCTTCCTGATTATCAATCTTTCACTCTTCGCCTTGAATGGACGAGACATGATCATATGAGGTATGATCAACAATCTCACAAATGACATAATTGATTGATTTGGAGTTAAATAATGAAGTAGGAATGCCTGAGAAAAGAAGCTCAGATTATCTTCAGGCACAAATAAATGTAATCCTGAAAATGTGAGAGGAAACATTTTTGGAGAAATAAAAGTATACTTGCTATCGTTCCCGTTAAGAATGGTTAACAAAACAAGGTTATAATTTTGAATCGTGAGACTCAGGAAAGTTCAGTGAATCAGAAAACCCTTAAACTGGATGTACACAGATCCTTGAAGATAGCAGATTAGGTTCAAAAACCGTTCAGAAGAATTGCTTTATTAGTCGAGCCATTATATACAAGAGCAGAGAGATTATGATGGAGTTGCATGTAACTTAAGTTTAGCCATTGTTCGAATAGTGTATAGAGTTCTGGTCATCATATTATTGGAAGGGAGGCTTTACGCTGGAGGATGTACAGAGTAGATTCATCAGAATGTACTCTGGGCTTGAGAAATCTCGGTTTAAAGAAATAATTAGATTGTCTTCGGTTGATTTCCATAAAACATAAAGCCCGAAGAGGGACCTGGTTGGCATGTACAAAGCGCTGAGAGACACAGGCATGTTTGATAGAGAAACATTTCCCCTTCCTAGAGAAGTCAATAATCAGATGGCAGGAGGTTTTGGGGGGTTAGAAGTGGGCAGAAAGATGAAAGAGTTTACCTGTATGTCACTGTCTAAAAAGCTGGCAGAAGCAGTAACTCTGAATAAATTAAAGCATATCGGTCCAAAGCTTACTACATCTGTGCCAAGAGCTGGAAAACTAGATCAGAATAGGTGCTTGATTGATAACAGGCATAGGCGCAAAGGGGGGAATTTCCTCTTTCACAATGTAGAAACGTTACGATACGCTCCATCTGTCCTTCCCCGCCCCCATTACCTCAGTCTCCGATATTTCTCTCTGTTTTATTAGCTGATACCATATGATTGACAGCAAAGTATCGAATGTATTGTAGAACTGTAAATGTTACTCCATGAAGTTCACGTTGTCTCTTAATGCGACAAAAAGGTATTATATTACATTTCTAATAACATCTTTCCCACAATCTCCCTGCATGCAAATTTAGAAAGTATTTATTTTCCTTAGTATTCCAAGCAACGTGACTCATTCACACCCACATACATTCCAATTAGTTTTTCCTTTTCCACTCCTAAAATGTCCATATCCATTGACAGCGTCTTTGCGTCCATTCAGCTTCGTTCTCACTGACCATTTACTTTCTGTCAATCTGGACATATCATTTCAATCGTTTATTTAGGATGTCAGCAAATTTGCAGTGACACCGACAGTCGGAAGAAATGATCAAACACACAGTAGTTAGCAGATACAGAGTTAGAGCTGCGCGAAATAATTCACTACAAACATTACCTCCCAGGCCAGGCACAGTAAATAGTTTATTTGTTAAATACTGCAGTGTAGCAAGAGTCAAAACATTGTGAGTTCTATATTATCAACAACGGTTAAACTGTTTCACAAATTACCATCAAATTTCATTCTTTGATGCCCTCTGAGCTTTCCTCATCCCTGTTAGATTCCTGATTCTTAAAATGCACGAGAACAATCAAATTAATCCCACGTTCGTGGTCCTGCTCCAAAACATAACATCTGACTAGTATAACATAATGGAGGGGTTGGTTCTCGAGCCTGACCCAGCTGTGTGAATATGCTGTATTAATCCAGGGTTTGCTGAATGAAGCTTCAGAATTTCAAAAACCCAATAATCTTTTGTCAGTCCACGACCCTTAACAACTGCATATGTGAATGTGCTTGTGAGAGTTTAAGCCAGTCTGATCGACGGTGAACTGTCTCCAACCATACCCGTCTGTTCCCCAGCAATGCTCCATCAAGCCATCCCCACTCCATTTTCTAACAGACGCTGGTCGCACATCATATTTGTTGACTTAGTGATGGGCTAATTACCTATTAATGCCCACTGGTCACATTCAATTAATTTTCCGTACTAACCGACAATGATCCAACACTGGCTGTGTTCCCATTAACAACCATCATGGACCCACCACTGACCTATTTCCGTAGTAACACACTGCTGATTCACCACTACTATGTTCCCTTAACAACTTTTAGCTTCATTCCCACTCTGTTTATTGGCAATGGTTTGTGATCCCACAAATCACCTAGCAATAAAACAGAAATAACTGCCGATTCTGCAAAGCAGGAACAAAATCAAAAGTTGCTGGAAAAATCACTGTTAACTTTTCTGATTCAGTGACCATTCCAAATATTTGAAGAAGATATTTCCTCACAGATGCTGCCAGACCTGCTGACCTTTTCCAGTAACTTCTGTTTTTGATCGCCCAGCAATGTCCAGTTGTCCCACATCAACTCTGTTCCAGTACCAATGGTCTGGGCCCCACCCACATTCCTGCACCTTAGCAACAGCCATGGTCCCACCCTTATCAGATGTCAATGAAAAAAGTCGTGTGGATAACACCCATCAATTTCTCTGACCAACGGCCTGCTGCTCCCACACCTACTCTCTGTTGTCCCACACCTAGTCTGCTTGCCTACCAACAACCTGCAGCCTCACGTATACTCTAGTCCTCTAGATATGGTCCGTGTACCGACTCTAACTCCATTCTCCTCACACTGAGCTTGTGCGTCACCTTCCACTGTTCCCTTGTCAACGGCCCATATCTCCAAAACGTTTTGTTCCTCTTGAAATGCCTTGTGGCAATGAACACTTTGTTCTGCCAGCAATGATCTGTGAATCCATACTCACTCTGTTTCCTTAACAAGAGTTTTCCCACTACATCAGCGCTCTCCTACTAACAGTCATTGGTACAAATTCGTCTAAAATCTCCGACCAACGTCCTGAAATCCCAATTTCACTCTGTACCTCGAGCAATGGTCTGTGGTCCAAGCTGTTCGACTCTGAACGGCCTCTTGCCAACCACGCCCTGTTCCTCTGGCAGCGACTAGGCATTACCCCACCCACATACCTTCCATAGCAACAGCCTGGGACTCCTTACCCTAATGTGTTTCCCGAGCCAGTTTCCCGAGAAATGGCCTGCATTCTCACGCCATAGTAATTGCCAGGCAATGCCTTTGCATCCACTCAAACACTGTTGCTCTGACAACAGTGAGTTGTCCTGCACTCACTCTGCCTCCCTAGCAATAGTCTGTGAACTCATGTGCACTCTACTCTCTCAGCAACACCTACATTTTCGGCAAGAAAGAGTCTGAGGCCCCATCCGCAGTCTGTTCACCCATCAAACCCAACAGCCCAGCACAATTGTATTTCCCTTTCCACACGATTCCCGAAGAATGAGCTGAGCTCACATATCCACTCGTTTTCCCAATCAAAGCCAGCAGCCCAAATCAGATCTGTTTCGCCTTGAAACTGATTTTCACCCAACTCCCATAATATGCCCTAACAATGACCTGAGGACTCACCAACTCACTTTCCCCCGGCAATGACCTATGAATTCACCCCACTTTAATTGGTATCATAATGGCCAGTGATTACACACCCAAGGTTTTCACTGAGTAACTGGCCTATGGTACCAATCATACCATTCCCAAGGTGAAGCCCTTCAGAACCAGCTTCACACTGATCACTTAATAAAGGTAATTTATTCCATAACCCAGCCTATTACTTAACAAAATACATTTATTTCACTTTATTCAATTAATCACAATTTTTACCCCCACCCACACTTGGTTCTGTCATATGGGCTTTGACCCCATTCACAACTGTGATTATTCCTGAAACTGCCTGCAACCCAACTTCCTCTCTGATACCCCAGCAATGGCCTGCGACTGCACCCCCACACCATTCCACTGGGAATGGCCAGTTGCATCACACATTGATCCCTCGCAAAATGAGTATGATCTCAAAGCAACATGATCAGTTGTAACGACCTGTGACCCA
This sequence comes from Chiloscyllium plagiosum, assembly GCF_004010195.1. Lineage (NCBI taxonomy): Eukaryota > Metazoa > Chordata > Chondrichthyes > Orectolobiformes > Hemiscylliidae > Chiloscyllium > Chiloscyllium plagiosum. The sequence continues at coordinate 46,764,547 of NC_057717.1, read as the reverse complement.
TCACAATTGTATTGTCCTCGTAACTGACTTAGTTCCCACATTGAACCTACTGCTATTGCAAGGATTGATGATCCAACAGCTACTTTTCTAATCTAGCAACGACTGGATCACCCACTCCCACACTGTTCCAAGGCAACGAACTTTATCGAACCCCCACAGTACTCCTGCAAAAAAGGCCAGTCCTCTACCCACAATTGTGCCCTCCAGTGATGCTACACCCACTGTGCCCCTTAAGTTGGCCTTGGACCAAGCCCCAGCAACAGCCTGAGTCTGCACACTTGTTTTGTTCCCCGAGCAGAAGACTGTGGTGCGTCATCCATTCTATTCCCTCTACAATGGAAAGTGAGAAAGGATTACATAAAGTGAGTTATGAAGTGTGTGAGGGAACTCGCAGAGAGGGAGATTGGGAGATAGATAGATAGTGCAAGAGGGAGATAGAGTGAAGAAAAACGGGCGAAGGAGGAGAGATAGAGAAGCAAGAAAATGGGAGGGAATCACAGGAGGAGACATCAATTCAGAGAGAGATTCTGACAGTAGAACGAATATATTGAGAAAGATGGAGAAAGGGAGAAATGTGGATTTGCCCGAGCCGAAGTCAGAGCGGATAACACCGGAGGTGAAGGCAAAAATAGAGTGATTTTAAACCCAGCACCTAATTCTGGCCCAGGTCCTCCGATTTCCCTGAGGCCCGAGTTTTTTTTTGAGCTCAGTTACTTTAACAGAAAGACAAGTGAAATGCTGTTAATTCTGTAGCCTGGCTGTTTTTAATTATCATTATTCTCATTTACAAATGGAAGTTATAGATCCAGTAAGTGGAATGGTAATTTCCACACAGCATTGAGTTGATAGAAATCTTGAAATGTGTCCCAGTAACCTGTGCGATAAGTTTGAACATTCAGGACTACCTTCAGTCCGTTAACATAGGGAGAGTTTGCTTTGTCTAAGTTAGGTAAAGGAATATTTCAACACAGCCATCAGCTGCTGTCTGAACTTAGTCTGGGTCACCGCATAAATTGCGGTGTTTGTGCAGCAACTGAGGAGCTGCAGCATGAATCCCAGTTGCATAAGACAGTTATCCAGATACACAGACCTATACCCAAACCAATACATTCGGAAACATATGGAATAGACCATTAACATTGATCAGAATTGGATGAAATTGGCCGAGATCACAAACATTAAAATAATTGCTCTTTTTCGACTCTGCATTTCTGTGTCACATAGAATGTTCCTATTATTGTCAGCCTGAAGTCTCCTGCGAGCTCTGCTCGTCACTAAAATGTGTCTGATGGTGAAACTATTGAGCAGTAGAATGAATAGAAATGGGAGAGCCGGGGTTATAATGTGGTGGAGGAACTCGATTGTAACCCAGACTTGAGACTCACGTACATCCATTGTTATCTCACAAAACCAAGGATCGTTCACCAGCCAATACCGATCTGTGAGCATAAAATACCAGAAAATGTTCTTTAACCGTGGGTTAAATGCTCAACACAATCAATGTTCCCAGCACCACAGCTACCGTTTTCTCACTGCAATATTTACTTTTCAGCTTCTGGCAGCAAATGGCCACAAATGGCTATTACGGAGACGTGGCTAGAACAGGGACAGGATTGGCTGTTGCAGGTTCCAGGATTTAAATGTTTTAGTAGGGTCAGAGGTGGGGGTAAAAGAGGGGGAGGTGTGGCATTGCTTGTCAAAGATAGTATTACAGTGGTGGAAAGGACAATGGATGAGGACTTGCCATCTGAGGTAGTTTGGGCTGAGGTGAGGAATAGGAAAGGTGAG
>NC_057717.1:46751158-46760690 GCF_004010195.1 Chiloscyllium plagiosum | reverse complement strand
GAGGTGATTCACTTTGGTAAGAATAACAAAACGATGGGGTACTGGGCTAATGGTCGGATACTTGTTAGTGTGGATGAGCAGAGGGATCTTGGTGTCCATGTACACAGATCTCTGAAAGTTGCCACCCAGGTAAATAGTGCGGTGAGGAAGGCATATGGCGTACTGGCTTTTATTGGTAGAGGAATTGAGTTCCGGAGTCCTGAGGTCATGATGCAGTTGTATAAGACTCTGGTGCGGCCGCATCTGGAATATTGTGTGCAGTTTTGGTTGCCATACTATAGGAAGGATGTGGAGGCACTGGAACGGGTGCAGAGGAGGTTTACTAGGATGTTGCCTGGTATGGAAGGAAGATCGTATGAGGGTAGACTGAGACACTTGGGGCTGTTTTCATTAGAGCAAAGAAGGTTTAGGGGTGACTTGATTGAGGTGTACAAGATGATTAGGGGGTTAGATAGGGTTGACAGTGTGATCCTTTTCCCGCGTATGGAGTCGGGTATTACAACGGGGCATAGCTTTAAATTAAGGGGGGGGTAGATATAGGACTGAAGTTAGGGGTAGGTTCTTCACTCAGCGAGTCGTAAGTTCATGGAATGCCCTACCAGTAGCAGTGGTTGACTCTCCCTATTTATGGGCATTTAAGCGGGCATTGGATAGGTATATGGAGGATAGTGGGTTAGTTTGGATCGGCGCAACATCGAGGGCCAAAGGGCCTGTACTGCGCTGTATTCTTCTATCTAAATCGATCAAAGGTGAAAGTGATGGTAAACCAGACTGAACAGTCAGTGGCTGCATAAAGCAGGACGGCTTGGATATTACACACAGTGATGGACCTCAGGAAATCAAAATGTTCCTGATAAGCAATGGGAATGTGTCTTAATATCAGGTCGAGGATCATGACCAGTAGATCCGCTACAGCCATAGCCTGTAGGTAACGATTGACACGTGGAGACAATCCACAATCTTTATAAAGCAGAACGAAGATCGTCACTACATTAACTGTGAGGAAGGAAAACAAACAAATTACCCATCAGCCTGGAAGTAAAGCTGCCAGTTTCACTGAGAGTCTGTTCAGATTTTCTGACAAGTTACTGTCGTCAAAGATTTATTGAAATAATTGAAGCTGAATTTAGAAAATTGAAGCTCTTAACTGTTTCAAAATGTGAGACAAGTCATCAGAAACACTCCATCTTCAAACACGCAGGCACACATTCATACAAACAGACCATTTCTATAAAACTTCCGTGGGCTTGATCACTCGAGAGCAGGCACAGTTCCCCTCTTTACAGTTCAACTTACAGAGTGTGAAAACGTTGCCAAATATAAACCAAAAGAACTGTTGATGCTATAAATCAAAAACAATTGCAAAAACTGCTGAAAATGTTCATCAGGTCTGGCAGAACACAGCACGCCACAGGTGCCCACAGATCTGTTGAGCTTTTCCATCCACTTCCGTTCTTGTTTCTGAAAACCTTTTCCATTCTAAAGGGTTCTGTCTGATTTATTTGAAGACAAAGGGATTTTAGTCTAAATTGTTGTCGATCCTCCAAAGTGAATAGCTGCACAGACAGGGAAACTGTGTTCAACGTCGCAAGTACTTCAGGGAACTTCGAGACAATTTGTCTATGTCCCTGGAACTAGACCTCTTCCGTCTGGATCCTTTGTTTAATTAAATGCTGTCTGACCGTTCAAAATGATTACAGTTAGAAATTGTTTCATGTAAAACGCTGTTAGGAATGGTTTAAGTTAATCTGGCAGAAGATGAGAATGGAATGAAGAGATTAGTGGACAGCAAGGAGATTGTAACTAAAACCTGGAAGGAATTGGATAAAGAAGTCAAAGTGACGAAAGGGTAGAGTAGGCAGGGAGCAGAGGATGAACGCAGAGGGGATGGTGGTCTGAGGTGCATTTGTTTAATGCAAGAGGTACCGAGGTAAAGCAGATGAACTTAGTGTTTGAATTAATACCTGGGAGTATGATGTTATTGCTTTACTGAGACTTGTTTGAGGGCAGGGCATAATTAACAACTACATTTCCCAGGATATTGATGCTTCAGGCGGGATAGAGAGAAAGGTAAAAGGGGTGAAGGAGTTGCATGACTGATTAAAGAAGATATCACAGCTGTGTTGAAGGAGGACACTATGGAAGACTCGAGCAGTGAGGCAGTACGGGCAGAGTTCATAAATGGGAAAGATGCGGTAACAATGTTGGGACTGGAAAACAGGCCTCCATACAGCGAACGTGAGATAGAGGCAAAAATATATAGAGAGATCACAGAAAGATGTAGAACCAATAGGGTGGTGGTGATAGGATATTTAATATTCCCAAGATTGACTGGGATTCATTTAGTGTTCGAGGTCTAGATGGAGCAGAATTTGTTGGCAGCTTCCAAGAGAGCTTTCCACATCAGTATGTCATTCTTCCAAATCGGGAAGGAGACCCACTGGACCTGGACATGGGAAATGAGCCCCGCCAGGTGGTTCAAGTTTCAGTAGGGGGTTACTTTGAATATAGTGATCAGAATTCCATAATTTTTAGAATATTAATGGACAAAGGCGAGAGTGAACCTGAAGGATGACTGCTAAATTGGTGAGGCTATTATACTAACATTCGGCAGGAGCTGGATAATGTTGATTGGGGGCAGCTGTTTCAAGGGAAACGTATATTCGATTTGTGGGAGGCTTCTAATGAGATGTTGAGTAGAGCTCAGCAGAGATATGTTTCTGTGAAAATCAGGATGAGAAATGGCAAGATTAGGGAACCATGGATAACAGGTGAAGTTGTGAGACTAACTAAGAGGAAAAGGGATGAGTACATAAGTTCTAGGCGACACAAGACAGACAAATCCTCAGAAGAATATGGCGAATGTGGGATCAATTTTAAATAAAGGAAATAAGAGGGTTCAAAAAGGTCATGATATGTTCATACTGAGTATAATTAAGGAAAACTCCAAAGCCTTTTATTCATATAAGGGGGAAGAGGGTAACTAGGGAAAAGGTTGGCCCACATGAGAACAAAGGATGAAAGATATGCGTGGAATCAGAGGAAGTCGGTGAGGTTCTTAATGAATACTTTGCATCAGTGTTCATAACGAGAGGGACATTAGCGGATGTTGAGGTTAGGGATAGATCTTTGATTAGTCGAGGTCAAGGCGGCATAAGAAAGGAGGAAGTTCGGAATATTCTAAAAGGCATTAAGATGAACAAGTCCCCAGGTCCGGACCGGATCTATCCCAGGTTAGTAAGGGAAGCAAGAGCAGAAACGGCCGGGGCTTTAACAGGTATCTTTGGAGCATCCTTGAACACGAGAAAGGCCTCAGAGGACCGGAGATGTGCTAATGCTGTCTCGTTGTTTAAGAAGGTAGCAGGAATAATCCAGGTAATTCCAGACCTGTAAGCCTGACATCAGTGGTAAGGAAACTACTGAAGAACAAGGGATAGGACATATACACACATGGAAGAAAATGAGCTTAATCTGCTATATGCAGCATTGTTTTGTTCAGGGAAGGTCATGTCTTTCAAATCTAATAGAATTCTTTGAAGAAGTGACAAAGCTAATTGATGAAGGAGGGGGAGTAGATGTCATATATATTGACTTTAGCAAAGCATTTCATAATGTTCCCCATGGTATGCTGATGAAGAAGGTAAAATCGCATGGGATTCAGGGTGTTCTAGCCAGATGGATAGAGTACTGGTTGGGCGATAGGTGACAGAGAACAGTCGAGGGAGGGAGAATCTGAAAATGGATATCTTTGACCAGTGCTGTTCCACAGGGAATCGTGCTGGGACCGCTGTTATTTGTGATATACATAGATGGTTTGGAGCCTCATTAGCAAGTTTACAGATGACACTAAGTTTGATGGAGTAGCAAATCGTGAAGGGGACGGCCCGAGAATCCAAGAGAACATAGATATATCGGAGAGTTGGGCGCAAAGGCAGGTGGAGTTAATTCTAACAAATGAGCGGTGATGTAGTCTGGAATATCCAATTCAATAGCAAACTACAGTAAATTGAAAAGTCGTGGGAAAAATATTGATGTACAGAGAGATCTGAGTATTCATTTTCATTGTTTCCTGTAGATTGCAGCGCTGTCAGTTGAGTGACCAAGAAGGTGTGTGGCATATTTCCTTCATCAGACGGGATGTTGAGCACAAGTGTTGGCAGGTTACTGTACAGCTGTATAAGTCCTTGGTTCGGACACATTGAGAATACTGCGTACAGTTCTGGTCACCACCATAGCAAAATGATGTGCATGATTTGGAGAGGGTGCAGGAGAGGTTCAGCAAGATGACGCTTGGTATGGAGGGTCTTAGCAATGAGGAGAGGTGGAGTTATTTTGGATTGTGTTCAATGGAAAGAAGAAATTTGACGGGTGAACCGGATGCATCCTACAAAATTATGAGAGGCAGAGACAGGGTGGATAGCCAGAAGCTATTTTCCCAGATTGAAGGACTCAATTATCATGGGTCACGAGTTCAAAGTGAGAGGAGAAAGGTGTAGTGGAAATATACGTGGAAAGTTCTTGAATCGGACGGCGTGGCTGCCTGGAAGTCATTGCTCGTAGAGATCGTAGGGCGAGAACGATTGTGTCATTTAGGATGTATCTAGACAGACACGTGAATGAACAGGGAACAAGGGGATACAGATCCTTACAAAATAGGCGGCAACTTTAGTTACAGGACCTGGATCAGCGCAGGATTGGAAGTCCAAAGGGTCTGTTCCTGTGCTGTCTTGTTCTTTGTTCTTTTGTCTATAATGTCTGTTTTATAATATTCTAGAACGTGTCTATTTTACAATATTGCAGACAGTGAATATTCAGATCGTGCAAGGTTTGTGAAGGTTTATACCTCAGACTGAGATTTAGGGTGTAGGTTTGCTCGCTAAGCTGTAGGTTTGATATCCAGACATTTCGTTACCTGGCTAGGTAACATCATCAGTGGCGACCTTCAAGTGAAGCCAAGCTGTTGTCTCTTGGTTTCTATTTATATCTTTCTCCTGTATGGGGTTCCTGGGGTTTGTGGTGATGTCAATTCCTGTTCGTTTTCTGAGGGGTTGATAGATGGCAGCTAGATCTATGTGTTTGCCTATGGCGTTGTGGTTGGAATGCCAGGCCTCTTGGAATTCTCTGGCATGTCTTTGATTAGCCTGTCCCAGGATAGATGTGTTGTCCCAGTCGAAGTGGTGGCTTTTTTCATCCGTGTGTCGGGCTACAAGCGAGAGAGGGTCGTGTCATTTTGTGGCTAGCTGGTTTTCATTTATCCTTTTGGCGAACTTTCTTCCTGTTTGTCCTACGTAGTGTTTGTGGCAGTCCTTGCCTGGAATTTCGTCGATAACGTTGGTTTTGTCCATGGGATGTAATTTAAGTTTGTTAGTTTTTGTTTGAGTGTTGGTGGGTTTGTGTGCTACTAGGATTCCGAGGGGACTTAGTAGTCTCGCTGTCATTTGTAAAACTTCTTTGATGTATGGTAAGGTGGTTAGGGTTTGTGACTGTGTTTGGTCTGCGTGTCGTGGTTTGTTCTTGAGGAATCTGCACACTGTATTTTTTGAGTATGCTTTCTTCTTGAATATGTTGTCTAGGTGATTCTCCTCTGTTTTGCGTAGTTCGTCTGTGCTTCAGTGTGTGGAGGCTCGTTGGAATAGTGTTCTGATACAGCTTCGTTTGTGTGTGTTGAGATGGTTGCTGGTGTAGTTAAGTATCTGGTCAGTGTTGGTTTTCTGTATGCGCAGGTTTGTAGTTTTCGGTTGTCCTTTCTTTCGACTGTGACATCCAGGAATGCGAGTTTGTTGCCGGTTTCTTCCTCCTTGGTGAACTTGGTGATTTTCATTTTGCTCGGATGAAAGCATGTCGATTCTCCACGTCAGCTCCAAGGTAACATTAAAAACACAGCTCTCCCCACTCGCCACATTTCAACAGTTAAAGCAAGGGCCAGGCATTTGTCCTTGGGGGATTTTGCTGTTTTATTGCAAGTCTCAAAGGTGCAATGGTGGGGCCGGCCTGGCCCCATTGTCAGAGTTCCCTCGGGAAAAGGTGGCACAACAGTGGTCGTCGGGTGGCATCTGAGGTAGATTCCGCCCCCAGTGGGTATACTGGTTCCAATCAACCTTTCAGGGTTGGCATACGGCATTTGCGATCGCGAGGGCGCTGGACATAACTGTTTTACGTGTAACCTGCATCTTGGTTCAGTCCCTTTCTGGCCATCCCAATAGAAAATTACTGCTCATTCATTTGCAACTGGAAATTTCTGGACTACATTGTACCGATGGTCTGGATCATGCCAGTGACTCTAGGCGAAAAACGTTGCAAACGCATAGGGTTAAACAAAGGTAATTGAGCTTCTTGGTTATTGACAATTGTGGATCCCTTCTGTCAGACAGATAGCGACACATTTCAGTCTTGGAACACAAGCCTTGCGTATTCAGGCTACTTCCAGAATTTTACTACATTTACATTCATGTCACCCTTGGACATATCGACCAAATTGAGCCAGTTTTGTTTTGTGTCAGGGGCATGCTTCATTAACATAACTCTAATTCACAGGATGGGACCCGGTTTAGGAAGCAGAGACCACTTATCCCTGTGATATCGGCTAAGAAGACTGGAAACCTCAGTTTCAAAAGAAGGAAAGATTTGTAACAAGTCGGTGGTGTGCTGTGGATAATCAGGAGTTGTTAGGGGCTCAGTGGGTATATAGGAAAAAAATCCCCATCCTCAAATAGGGTCGGTATGCCAGATATAGGCTCTGATTCCTGGTAGAATCTAAGTTCTCTGTTTTTTTTTGTTTTAATCCTGTTTGTAAGTTGTTGAAATTGTTCAATCGTTGAAGTTGAATAAGGTTGGTTTTCATGTAGGGATGAAGGAGATTAGTTACAAACTGACTGGAGGGGAGTCATGGCTTGGAAGAAGAACAGGAATCAATACTTCATTTCATAATCATTGAACGATCCTTAAATGTAAAGAAATCATGTTAAATTTCTAAAATGCAGATCAGATTCAAAACTGTCCCAGATCTCGAACTCTCGGCAACAAAACACAAACATTCAATCACCAACAAACGCATGTGCATTCAAACCGAATCACAAAGGGTTAAACTTTCTACAAACTCTCAGTCTCTCTCTCTCTCCTCCTCTCTCTCTCTCTCACACACGAACATTTTCCAACTTTCTTCATATCTCAGTTTTTAGCTTTTGTTTATTCAGTTCTTTTAAGGTTAATGAGGCCCTCACATTCCTGAACACTCAAAGTTAGGGAGTTTATTCTCATAAATCCTTACTGTGATACATAACTGGTTAATCAAGTGTGCAAAATCTTAATACCTCTCAGGATTTCCGTTTGGAATTTTAACAATATTTTCAAGATAAGATTTCATGCCTCTGCGTTCGCCCACAACCCAGGTGAAATACAACTGCGTCTTTAACAATTGTCCAATATGTCCAATATGCCCTGTATGCCAAATCCATTAAAGCCCTGACGCAAGCAGGTATAATTACAGCAGATTTGTACTAGCCAATTAAAACTAATGTTGGGCACTCAAATACATCGTGGGCATCTTGAAGCATGACGTGGACCTCAGCGTGTGTCCAGGGCTTATCAAAAGGAGTTTCAGTTGTCATAACCCTGGGGCAAGCAAATTCTGTGTGACTAATTTTGTAAATCCTAAGATGTTTTCAGCAGAACTTTCAGGCCCTGTTGAGTACACAAACTAGTATTTTATGGCCTAGTAGCAAGAATTGTATCAGCATTTCAAAGAGCATTTTGTTGTCCCTGGCCAGCTTTCCTCTTTTTAAACACGACAAGAACAGCAATCACCCTCCACATTTCAGAAACAAACAAATGTGCATTCAAACCGAATCACAAAGGGTTACATTTTCTGCAAGCTGAAGGGCTCTCTCCTGCTGTCTCTCTCTATCCCTCTCTGTCTGCCTGTCTCTCTCTCTTTCTCACACACACGCACACACTCTCTCGCGCGCAACACGCACACCAAACAAACAGAATAACAAAACTAATCAGCAAAGCAACACAAGCCGAGTCAAACATATACGACAGGTACAACAAACAACAAGACTAATGAGTAGCCAAGTATCGAACATTTCACTACCAGTCATTGGTACCTTTTGCTTTTGTTTCCGTTGATGTTTAACTCGAGGACATTCATTTTAGAGGACCTTAATAGATTTCATGGTACCATTATTAGTTAATTCAATTCCTAATTTGGTGGCAGTATCCTGCCATAAGCGCAAACTTATTTTTTGTGACTTTTGTCACAGTATTGTCCTCACAGTCTAATTAATTGCCAAATCAATTGCTAGGCTGACTTAATCAATTGAATACTTTTATGGCCAGCTAGTAGCTCCTTCTCATCATTTAATGTCCTTGTTAAGGCGCCAAAAGCTTCCACAGACTGTCAGATTTCTCCAGACACTTCTCACACACATCTCATAGAATAATGTAAGTGACAATTCAAATAATGCCATCCGACTGAATCACCCTATTCGGATCCGTCTCTCAAATCTGTCCTGAGATCCTCTATCTGAGGTGGAGTTGTTGCCTCTCACAAAGGTTCACGACCTTCGTTTCACTTTAAAACCTAGAGTTTCCAACTTCAGACGTCGCTGACTTCTATTTCTTTAAAAATGAAGTTCCCAACCCCAGACGTTTCCGACTTCTATCTCTTTAAAAAACGGAGTTCCCAATCCCGGAATTCTCGACTTCTATCCCTTTAAAAATGGAGTTTCCAACTCCAGAAATCTGCGATTCCATCTCTTTAAAGAACGGACGTCTCAACTCCAGAAATCTCCGACTTCTATATCTTTAAAAACGGAATTCACAACTCAAAACGTCCTCGAATTCTATCTCTTTAAAAAACGGAGTTCCCAACTCCCGCTTCTTCCACCATTACCCTTTTTTATAGGATCCCTCTGACCCTATCCTTGCCAAGACCCTATCCTTTCTGGCTGGATTAGAAAATAGACAGCGAGGTTTCAGTTCAGCCACTACTTGAATGAGAGGATAACCAAACTGATATAAACATTCACGTCTGGCTGACCAATTACTCAGCATTCAATATCAGAGGAATCAAGGCTCTTACACCACTGCCCACGATCCGTCCGTCCCGAATCCACGAGGCAAGGCACCATATGAAGATCTAGACCCCCGGGAGGGGCTTCTCGTTTCTGTAATCGGTCAAAAGAATCACTAGGAGTGTGGTCTGCTTCAGCAAGGTTTCACAATTTATTACAATGCCGGTCACATGTTTGACCCACAACAAAGAGGTTAACACTTTCTGTGCTCCATGGAGATAACTGCGCAACCGAATTTGAACAATAAGCAATTTTATATGTTTCTTAAGAGATAGTACGATCTTAACTGTAAAGGAAAACCAATGAAATGTATTAAGGTGAAGTTAAGGTGAGCAGGTTAATCCAATGATATTCTTGGGAAACAATATTGTCGTACGTACATTATTGCCTCATACTTGTGGTTCAAGGCTAATCAGGGTAGTCAGCAAATGTTTTATGATCATGAAGATTCGATTGTC
>NC_057717.1:46746066-46750658 GCF_004010195.1 Chiloscyllium plagiosum | reverse complement strand
GAAATTTCTACGGCCATATGGTGTGCGTCAGTGACACAGGGGGCTACGGAGGCAAATTTGTTGAATACTATTAAGACAGACACAGATAGTTTCTTGAGTAGAAAGGAAAAGGTGAGGACTGCAGATGCTGGAGATCAGAGCTGAAAAATGTGTTGCTGGAAAAGCGCAGCAGGTCATGCAGCATCCAACGAGCAGGAGAATCGACGTTTCAGGCATGAGTCTGAAGAAGGGCTCATGCGCAAAACTTCGATTCTCCTGCTTCTTGGATGCTGCCTGACCTGCTGCGCATTTCCAGCAACACATTTTCAGCTCTGAGTAGAAACGAAGTCGAGGGTTACAGGGGGAAGGTACGAGAATGGATTTTAGAAGTCGATTAGCAGTTATCGAATGGCCGACCGTGCTTGATGGGTTAAGTGGTCTTATTCTGCTCACATATTTTATATTACACTCACGTGGTGTAAATCGAATTGGATGAAGACTGCGAATGTGATACTGATGACATCATTACAACATGCTAGTGGACCATCCACTTCACTGTTTTGGTTTTTATCCAGATGCACTGGGCTTCCCCATTGTTGTGGACAGAAGGTACATGAGGAAGTGTCTCCTCGGTTCGTGAGCTGTTTCAGATGCGGCTGATCTTCAGAACTTCCATCTGACACCTAAACAGACAATAATGGAGAAATGAGATAGGTCTGGCAGCGTCTGGTGAAAAAAAGTAGTGACCTTTTTGACATAACTTAAACCAGCTGGGAAATGATGCCATTTCTACTGATAATGTAGGGTGGGATTGTTTGGGAGAGTTTACAGAATACATGGAAATGATGTCGAAAGAGATAGAGTGGGAGGTATACAAAGGGAAAGGCTAACAAAGTGACTGCTGATGTTAATCAGAGTACGAGGTAAATCTTATGGTAATATATGCGGAAAATGCTTATTTTCATATATTGAAAATGGGGTGGCTGTTCTCCTGATGAAGTTCTCCTGTCCGTAACGTCGATTTTGCTGCTCCTCGGATGCTGCCTTACCTGCTGTGTTTTTCCAGCACCACTCTAATGTTGACTCTCTTTTCCAGCAACTGCAGTCCTCCCTTTCGTCTAGCTGTGCTTCTGCACTCCTGAAAAAATGGGATCCAAGTGTGTGAAGTGGGTAATTGACATGAAGGTGGGTGTTTATATTCTGAAATTGTCGATCACATTTTTGAGTTGGAAGGATGTAAGATACCGAGAAAGAAGATGAGGTTTTTCTCCTGCAGCTTGCATTGAGCTTGCCTGGTTCATCGCAGCAAGTCTAGGATAGAACTGCTGAAATGGGAAGACGGCAATGGGGTTAAAGTGGAAAGAAACTGGAAGCTCAGGGTCATTATTTACGGCCAAAATGTAGGTGTTTGGTGAAACAATCAGGAAGTCTCTTCTTTGTCTCACCCATGCAGAGGAGAACACATTGTGAGAGTGACCAGAGTAGACAAAGTTAAATGTGCTCTAACTTGTTGAAACCGAGGGCCAGTTCTCGGACACGTCTTCCTATCTTCCCCTAGATGATCACCCCACCATCTGACATCAAACTATTTTTTTCACACCTATCACTGAGCTTAAATGGGGATTCCTTCGAACTACCCACCCTCATCACCACCACTACACAACTCTTCAAAGTAAATAGGCCACCAAACCCTACAAAAGGCATGAATAGGACTGCGATTGCAAACATATTGTTCTGCCTGTTCTTGCCTCGTGGAACTTATTGCATCATACCTGATGTGCTGTTTCTATCCTTGTCGATCCGTTCCCATTTACATCGATGAATTTTCTTCCTTTGATGTCAATTTCAGAATTTTAAATTCTCGAGCTCCTGCCGCCTTCCCTGATAATGGTGTTGCTTCCCTCACATATTTGGAATTGATAAAACATATATGATATTTGCTTCAAATTTCAATTCCCATCTGACCTTTATCTGATCATTTTGCGATTGGTCCTTTCCTTTCCTCGAAAATCTCTCTTTCTCTTTCTGCAGATTGGGTGTCAGCAAAATCTACTTCAAACCCACCAACACCAACCTACGTTGTTTTTATACATCCTCACAGCCCGCTTCTTGTGATGATTCCATCCCAGTATCTCAGTTTATCAATTTCCATCGCATCTCTTCCAATATGGTACCTTCTGTCCAGGGTTGGGGAGAGCTGCTGGTGTGCGTTCAGAAATGCACACTATTTCCATCAAACTAGGTTCCCCACGATTGTGTTTAATGTGTTCGTCAGCCCTCTAAGATTCCCCGGCCAATCCTCCTGCACGCCCATTTCCTATCCATAGATGAACGGCACTTTCTCTTTTAATTGGATAAGTTGTAGCACATGGACGTCTCTATCCTAATTCCATACCTTACAAGACCATGTTTGCAGCCTGCCCCTGAAGTGAGCTTACGCAGCCCATTGAGCCCCATGCACAGAGACGAAGATTGTGCTGTGCTCTGGATATTAATCACAATGTTTTGGTCTGTAATAACCCATCTGAATGAACGACCCACATACAGATAATATGATTTGTACATGATTCAGACTATCCAAGGTCTTTCTTAATCCAGGTTATTCTGCCAAAATTACACATTTGAAATTTAGAAAAGATATATGAATTTTGCAGACAGTGATGGAGTAGTCCTTTATATATTACCAAGCTTGTCACTAGTATAGATTTACCCAGCTGTCTAAGCCCTACACTCAGAGCCGGTAAAGGATCTGTGTTCTATTCGTTAATAAGTCTGCCTCGGGTCTATGTTAAGTCAACTGCCTGAAGTCCACACATAGATACAGTGAGGGAGACGTGTACTATATATTACTCAGACTGTCTCTGATCTGTACTGGAGCAGCTGACTCAGCCAAACACAAAAATGCAGTGAGAGAACCGTGCGCTCTTTATGACTAAGATTGTCCCTGGTCTGTGTTCCTCTAGTTGACTTAATCCCACACACAGAGACAATGAGGGAACTGAACTCCATGCATTCCTCTCGTTTTCGCTGGTCTGTGTTAACCAAGCTGACTGAACACCCCACCGCCGCACCCCCCACACACTCACAAACAATGAAGGAGTTGTGTTCTACATATTACTCAGACTATGCCATCCATGAATTTTGACGTGACCATTGTGGGTAAACGTTGTCTGTTGGCTAAGTGATGAAATTACTTTCTGATAAATTTAAAACAATCAAATTGTTGATTAATGCTCATTTGATAAATTCATTTCCCTTTGTGCTTCCAACTGCGACTATGTTCCACAGGAAATACCTGAATGTGTGTGTGCTATTGAACAACAGAAGACTAAATCATCAGTCTTCATCGTGGCATCATGGATCAAATCCTATTTATTGATTTCAATCCTCTTCTGGAATATCTGAGCAGGAACCTGTCTTTGCAGTATCTCAATACTCTCTTTTCCACTGAGCTGATCTTCTGACCACATTGAATATACATCATGAAGACTAACAACTTCTTCCTACATTCATCCTTGTCTGAACTTCTCCATTGCAGAAATTTTCATTCATCTCTATGGTAGATCCAATACACAACTATTCTAACATTAGTGCCTCAACGACACATTTTGCATACTCACTAAACTTCTGGTTATCCACGAGCCTTCTGAATGTCCCGTGTACTCAGAGCGAATCACTTTCACCTATCATCTCTGCAGTCAATGACGTACACCATCCTTTTCATCGATTATCTCTGTACTCATTGAGCTACACTGTCGCTCAGTGCTCCACCCAAATAATCAGTTTGTACCTATACTCCTGATCACCAATCGCTTCTGTGTTCACTGACCAACACTGCTCTTCTTATCCATTACCCCTGTACTCACTGACCTAAACTGTCCTGTTTATACTTCACTTCTGTCCTCACTCACCTACATTGTTGCTTTTATCCATTAGCCCGTATTCAATTGGAACGGACTAATATACTTGCAGGGAAATTTGCTAGAACTGCGTGGGAGGTTTTAAACTAGTAAGGTCGCCCCATAGGCATTTGTCTACACTGTCCCGTTCAGCATTCACTCCTGTACTCACTGACCTACACTGTCGCATTCACCATCAGTCCTGTACTCACTGATTTACACTGTCCCATTTATGCCTCAACCCTGTACTCCTTGATCAACAGTGCGCTGTTCATCTATCATCCTTGGCCTCAGCAACCGACATTGTCCAGTTCAACAATTACTGCTGTACTCACTGACCTGTGCTATTCTATTCACTCACCACCACTGTATTCACTGATCTACACTGTTCCATTTATCCATCACTGCTGCATTAACTGTCCTCTAATGCTCTGTTTACTTTTCATCCCTGTACACACTGAACTCCACTGTCTCATTCACCCTTCACTCTGTACTAACTGACGAATAATTCCCCGTTTACTGAACACCCCTGAACTCAATGACTTACACTGTCACTTTCATCCATCACTTCTGTACTCACTGAACTACACTGTCCCATCAACATATCATCATTGTATTCACTGCCTACGGTGTCCCGTTCAATCCATCATCCTGTACCCACTGACCCGCACACTTGGAATCATTTGTCACATGGTATTCGTTGATCTGCATTGC
>NC_057717.1:46744828-46745390 GCF_004010195.1 Chiloscyllium plagiosum | reverse complement strand
AGGGAAGGCAGATGAACTCAGGGCATGGTTAGGAATATGCGACTGGGATATCATAGCATTTACAGAAACATTGGTCAGGGATGGGCAGGACTGGCAGCTAAATGTTCCAAGACACAAATGCTACAGGAAAGATAGAAAGAGAGGCAAGAGAGGAGGGGGAGTGGCATTTTTGACAAGGGATAGCATTACAGATGTGCTGAGGGAAGATATTCCCAGAAATACATCCAGAGTTGAACTGAGGAATAAGAAAGGGGTGATCACCTTACTGGGATGGTGTTATAGACCCCCTAACAGTGAGAGAGAAATTAAGAAACAAACTTGGAAGGAGAACTCAGCTACCTGTAAGAATAATAGCGTAGCTATGGTAGGGGATTTTAACTTTCCAAACATCGACTGGGACTACCATAGTGTTAAAAGTTTAGATGGAGAAGAATATTTTAAGTGTGTACAAGAAAATTTTCTGGTTTAGAATGTGGATGTACCTGTGAGAGAAGATGCAAAATTTGAACTACTCTTGGGAAATAAGGCAGGGCAGGTGACTGAGGCGTCAGTGGGGGAACAC
>NC_057717.1:46734821-46742221 GCF_004010195.1 Chiloscyllium plagiosum | reverse complement strand
TTAGATTGGTATATGAATAGGAAGGGTTTGGAGAGATATGGGCTGGGTGCTGGCAGATGGGACTAGGTTGGGTTGGATATCTGGTCGGCATGGACGGGTTGGACCGAGGGTCTGTTTCCATGCTTTACATTTCTATGACTCTATAATTAACTACACAGTCCCGTTGACACTCCACCACTTTACATACTGAGTAACATTGTTCCGTTCATCCATCATCACTGTACTCACAAAACTATATTCTCCCAATCACCCATCATTCATGCACTCCCTGTCCTACACTGTCCCATTTAACCATCATTCTTGTAATCACTGAAATACAGTGCTCAGTCCACTCGTCACCTTTGTACACAGTGACCAACACTGCCCTCTTCATACATTACTCCAATACTCACTGATCTGACCTGCCCCATTCACCCATCATCCCTCTACAGACTGAGCCGTTCAGCCACCAGTCCTGCATTCACTGACTTATACTGTCCCGTTTCCAATCCATGCATTTACTCACTGACATTGAGTGCTCCATTCCCCCATGACTTCCGTAGTAATTAACCAAATCTGTCCTTTTCTCCCATTATTCCGATATTCATTTACCTTCACAGCCCATTTCACTCATCAACCCTGTACTCACTGAGCTACACCGTCCAATTCACCTATCACCCCTGTACTTAGTGACCGACATTATCCCCATCACAAGTTAGCCCTGTACTCAACGACCTACACTAACCCGTTCACCTTTTGCTACTCTACTCACCGATCTACTCTGGCCCTTGAGCTCATCAGTTCTGGATTAGAATGGTGCTGGAAGAGCACGGCAGTTCAGGCAGCATCCGAGGAGCAGGAAAAGCGATGTTTTGGGTAAAAGCCCCTCATCAGGAATACAGGCAGAGTGCCTGAAGAATGGAGAGATAAATCACCCTTCAGGCACTCTGCCTGTATTCCTGATGAAGGGCTTTTGCCCGAAACGTAAATTTTCCTGCTCCTCGGATGCTGCCTGAACTGCTGTGATTTTCCAGCACCACTCTAATCCAGAATCTGGTTTCCAGCATCTGCAATCATTGTTTTTCGCTAGCTCATTACTTCTGTCCTTCCTGACCACTACCAGCCTCGACTGGTGTAATGCATTCATTATGACATTTTCCTTTCTGCTCCATGGCGTCACTCTTCTAACTGGTCTCCTTGCGTTGTCCCCTCCACTCACCATTCCATACCACATGTTCTTTTGATATCCCCCGCTATAGCATCATACTGCTCTGTGTTTAAAGTGAATATACTTCATTCTTACTGTCGCTGACCACAATTTTCGGCTCTGTAGGATCTTTGGTGGCAGCTTTACATTCATAAACAATGAAATGTGTAAATTGCACTGCACTCCGCTTGCAAGAGCCTCCAACGTGATTTTTTTTTGTGGTACACGGGATTTCAGCAGCTTTGAATCACATGTTTCAAACTGGTTTTCTGTCCGTCCATTGAATATGTTTCTCAATTGATTGTATAATAGACAATGAGGAATGTTGCCTTCGAGTACAATGAAATTTGATCATCTGTGTTTATCGACCGAGGAATGGTAGATGGAAGTTAATTCAGTTTTATGCGAAGTGTTCCATTTTCGGAAAACAAATCAACTGTCCGTCCATTGAATATGTTTCTCAATTGGTTGTATAATAGACAATGAGGAATGTTGCCTTCGAGGACAATGAAATTTGATCATCTGTGTTTATCGACCGAGGAATGGTAGATGGAAGTTAATTCAGTTTTATGCGAAGTGTTCCATTTTCGGAAAACAAATCAACTTCACACTAAATTCCTGTCCTCTGGCGAATACTATTCAACACAGACGAAGGAATGAAATTATTTTTTCCTTCAAAATGGCGTCACAGCAAGACAGCGTGGATAAGATGTTTTTTGGCATATTTGCCACGTTATGGCTGAGCAAAACATTGGTGAGGCTGCTTTTGGTGTACTGTACTGCGGGCAGTTCTGGTGCCCTCTTACAGGATGGATGCTATTAAATTGGAATGGATGTAAAAAATGTTTTCCGCATAGGTAAGATTGTCACAGAAACATACAGCGTGGAAACAGACATTTCAGTCTTGGCAGTCCACATCGACTGTATTCTCAAACTAAATTAATCCCACCTGATGATGTTCGACACATATCCTTCTATATATTTCCTACTCATGGACCTATCCAAATGTCATTTCAACATTGTAACCATATATGCATGCTTCACTTCCTCTGTCATTTCTTTCCACAAACGGTTCTCCCTCTATGTTAAAATGTTCTCCCTCATGTCCTTTTTAAATCTTCTTCCTCTCACCTGAAAAACATGCACTCCAGTTTTGAACGCGCTCACCCCAGGGAAACGAATTTGCTATTCTCCATAATAGTCCCCCTCAACATGTTATAAATCAGTAAAATCAGTCACAGAAATCAGTCACACACAACCGCCTCTTATCCAGTGGAAAAAAAAATTCCAAGGGTATTTTTGTAACTAAAACCCTCCATACCTGGAATCATCCTGGCAACTATTTCCTGAAACCCTCCCCTCTTGAGTAATATCCTTTCTATAACAGTGCGATCATAAGGGCACGCAATACTCTAAAGGTAGCCTCACCTACGACCTGTGCAGCATGAACATGGCGTTGCAACTCATACACTGAAACGTTTTGAGCAATTAAGGCGAGTATGCTTAATCTATAAGGACCAACTCCATACGCTTCGACTTTTTCCCTTCAGTGTCGCGGGCTGAAGGCTGACTTTGCTGAGTTTTGCAAAATCCAGGCAGGCATGGATTAGATGAATGGCCGAGGTCTATTCTCCATGAAACGGAAGACCACAATGAGTGGGCATACGTTGTGGGTGAGAAGGGGAAGGTTCAAAAGGGACAGAGGTTAGTGATTATGATGAATGAGCTGTCAGAAGGAGTCGTAGAGGTGAGTACATTCACAACATTTTAAAGCTATTTGGATAGCTGCATGAAAATGAAATGTTCAGTGTTATGCGTGTGAAATGCAGGCAACCGGCACGTGCTTAGTTCAGAAAACCTGGTCTGCATGAACAAGTTGAACATAAGAGTCTATTTCTATACCGTATGACAATATATCTCTGTATGTTCAGCCGTGCGAGGCATACCATTGCAAGGACTGAACAAAACTGACCGACTAACTAACTGCTGAAGGGCTTAATTTTTGTTTGAAGTGAGATGTGCAAACACACTCGAGCAAGATGAATGGATAAATTGTGGCGGGGAATTTACCAGGTATTATTTGTTTGTTCGATTTTTTGTATATTATTATCAAAATGAAGGAGATAGTGAGAAATTGGATAACCTAAGATGATCAAAGGCCATCAATGGGAGTATCAAAACAAAACGACAGCTTGGAAAAGAAATGGTGCGCTGGATAACTGGTTTTATGCAGAAATTGCCTGTAATTGACACAATCAAGTTTCACAAATTTGTTTGTGTTTTCTGTGGATCAAAGAAGCAAGTCTGCTGAACGTTAACCTGCAGATGTTGTGTAATTGGATTATCAGAGGACATGCGATAAAGTGTTAGCTGAAAGGATATTGCACAAGAATGGAGTGCTCAGTGTTGACAGTAAAAAATTAGCATGGATTGAGAACGAGATTGAAAGCAATCAGAAGACAGAGTTGAGATTATTAAGTCTTTTTCATTTTGGAAATAAATAACTTGTGAAGTGCAAGAAGAATAAATCGTACGATCTGTTTGAATAACTTGCAGAAGAGTGAGAGTGAAATGTCTCCAGATTAGGTGATGATGCAAAAAAGACGGCAGTTTATTTCTGTTGAGGCCATCCAAATCTCTCAGTGGATATATGTATATATAGATTCACTGAGTGAGAACAAAAGTGTTTGATGGGGTGCAAAATCGGGAAATATGTGATATCTTCATTGATAGGAAGAATGAAACTATTCAGTTTGTTCTTTAACTAAAGAGAAAGTCCATAAAAGCTGAGGTACAAAGTGAAGTGCGTGTTCTTCTGCATAAAATTGAAAATCTAAGCAAGCAGGATCAGCAAGGAATTAAGACAGTCAATTGAATTTTGGACTTTATTATGAGGGTGACGGAGTTTAAACTCTGGGAGGTCTGATTGTAACAGTAATGGCATTTGTGAAACTGCACCTGAAGTATTGTGTACAGTCTTGAACACACATTTTAAAAAGGAGAGCCTGACACTGAACGGACCTTCGTAGAGATTCATTAGGCTGATGCCTCGGATGAAGGTTTCAATGCTTCAAAAATGGATAAACATGACTTTAATCAAAAGGCTTAACCAGGATGGAAGATGAACTTATGCGACCATGATGTCCCAGGGGCTGGACAGGGTAAAATTTAAGAAGATGGTTCCACTCCCTGCTAAGGTGATACTAATTAAAAGCAAGATGCGACGACATTTATTCTCTCAGACATTAATCAATGTTAGAAATCTTCTGTCCTAGAATTTTCTGGACAATAGATCACTGAAATATTTTTTTTTAAATTACGAAATGGACAGAAGTTGTAAATATTAACGGGCTGTTGACAATGAAGAGTTGGTCAGAGAGAAGTTGAGGCCTTAGTCTTATTGAATGGTGGCCTGATGCACAGAATGTTCTACTCCTGGCAACCTCATCCGTCTATCCCCTCTTTAAACTCAGTGTAAACTTGTGCATGAGGACAATTACTGAAGTTGCTTTCAACGATTTACAGTGTTGAAAGCACAATGCAAATTCAAGTTGCTACTCCTCCTGGTAAGGTAGTGAAATTGTCAATCGAAGACAGAAAGTTTTACATTACTTTTGTTTTGGAATCTCAACACTTCTAATTCCTGAACTTTGCTGACGCACTGTGTTTCACTTTTGCGCATGCACAGACAGAATATTTCGAAGACAACTGCTTGTTTGATTAAGCATGCTGTGTTTTGACTGCCAAAACCAACCACCTTCCTTTTCTAAACTGTACCTGCATCTGTAGTCACACCGTTACCGGAGTTTGTGTGTCACACACCATGTTGTAGACTTGCTGCTTTGGATATATAGCTCTGAGACATGCCAATGTATTTTCTCCCTCTTTCTGAACTGTTGTTTATGTTCCACCTGATCTTTCTGCCACCCAGTCCATTCAAAAATTTTCACTGTTTCCTATCCTTTACTATTTCTAGAATCAGAAAAGCTTCCCTGTAACATATATAGAAGCGTTCCAGTACAAAAGAACGTTATTTGGCCCATTGTGGCCACACTGTGTATATTCCTATGAATCTGCCTCCTCTGCTTCATTTAGTAGCAAGCGCCACCTTCTGGCCTCTCTGTGTATAATATGTTTCTCATGATAACTTAATAACTTTAGGAATGATTGCAATTTATTGATGACCAATATTCAATGGAATCACAAGTGGAAATCACCTTCTCGACATTTGCCTCAACGATTCCCTTCTTAATTTTAAACTATGTCGTTCATCTGATTCTTGATTTTCCACTTTCCAGAAGAAATAGCATCAAGGTGTTTCAGACATTTCCGAAAAGTTACAGTCTCTCAGTTTTTGGCATCATCCTTTGAAATTTTCTTTGCAATCATTCTAACATTCTTATTACAATTTACAGACGTGACCTATGCACATTGTTCCTAAGTGCGTCAAAATGTGGGAAGAAGGTGAACAGCGTGCTGCACAGAAACACATCGGATCCAAATGAGAATATTCACTTCTTCCTTCATTCTCATTATACAATCAGTTATGCATCTTTCTAACTTTAATTATATTGATAGATTGCAGAAGTTTAAAGTGAGCCCATCATAGTACCAGTGGAGAAGGCAGAATGCCAGTTATCATGCACAAGACAGAATATATTCAGAAAGCAGAGAAGCTACTTGCAGATACTGTCACATACCCACAGAGGGAGTGTGTCCTCACTCCACAGCTCATCATCTGAACAAACCACACACGACAGAACTGTAAAATAAAGGGATTAATAACTCGGGTTGATCTACAGATGATGAAGCCAGATAATAACAACATCCCAAGTTTTAACGGATAACCCAAAGGACATAATCTACAAATACAAATTAGACACATTGTGGCACTCCCGAGAATGTCATCGCATAAAATGGCAAAACAACTCCAAGGAAAACTATAACATTTTATTAGCTGATCCGAACACTCCAAGCAATCATCACAAGAATTCTGAGACAAAGTCATGAACATAAATGCAGACACGGATGATACAATCGTCTACTTTAATGTAATGGCATTGTACATTTCAATTAACGCATTTCCAGACAGAGGCACAACATCAAACCTTCTGGATAAGCAGAACAGATAGCATGACGGGGAACTGAACAACAAAGAATACATGCTCAAAATACTGGACCTGTGCTTGACGATACAGAAAATATATAAATAAATCAATGGAACACTACTTTGCTCACCCACCTTTGGCTGACAACAGAAGCAGTGATTCAAAGATTTGACCAAACAGCCTTATCAAACACCAAACACAAACTCTAGATCAGATAGGAAGACAACACATTAAGAGAATAGAAATCGAGAATACACGCCACATTATCAAAACCATGCTCACAACCATCAAATTTATGAGAGAGGCGAAAACCAACAATCATCTCCCGTTCCTGGATGTAATGGTACAAAGAACACAGACCAATAAATACACCACAAAAGTGTACACGAAAGCCACACAGTGTCCTGAATTACAGCAGCATCCACCGATACATGTACAAAATAAGCTGCGTTACGACCCTCTTCAATCGGGCTACAACAGAGTGCACCACATCAAACCTGAGAAGGAAGGAAGAAGAACAACTAAAGAGGTGCATCGTCATCCACAGTTGCTAAACTCGCAAACAACGGGACGAGGAAATGCCGCGCCCTAACTCACTAGCCATGATACTTCACATAAAAAAAATGTCTTGAACAGACAGCCATACTGCTCCAACTATTCGGATTCATTACAACCCAAACATCAACTGCGACGCTCAGACAACGAATCACCAGAACAAAACACCCTATACCCTTCATGTGCAAGACTAAAATAATTTACAAAACTCCATACAAACACTGCAAAAAAAACCCACTATATACGTCAAACGAGCAGACAACCAGCATTTCTCATCTACCAAAACCAACTGGCCACTAAACGCATGACCGGCTGTCCCAATAGCCATGCACACAGATGACAAGAACCACAACGTTGACTGGGACAACACAACGGTCACAGGAGAATCTAAACAAAGGGCAGTTTAGGTACTTCTAGAAACATGTCACTCTGCCACGGACTCTATCTACAAATACTTTGATGTGGACTAAATATATTTGCCTCGACAATGAACAACCAGAACTGCTTACCAGCAGCAGCAGGAACGGAACCAAATACTTTCCAGAAGACAC
>NC_057717.1:46727593-46733278 GCF_004010195.1 Chiloscyllium plagiosum | reverse complement strand
ATAGAAGTCAGCGACGTCTGAAGTTGGAAATTCCAGTTTTTAAAGTGAAACGAAGGTCGTGAACCTTTGTGAGAGGCAACAACTCCACCTCAGATAGAGGATCTCAGGACAGATTTGAGAGACGGATCCGAATAGGGTGATTCAGTCGGATGGCATTATTTGAATTGTCACTTAAATTATTCTATGAGATGTGTGTGAGAAGTTTCTGGAGAAATCTGACAGTCTGTAGAAGCTTTTGGCGCCTTAACAAGGACATTAAATGATGAGAAGGAGCTACTAGATGGCCATAAAAGTATTCAATTGGTTATGTCAGCCTAGCAATTGATTTGGCAATTAATTAGACTGTGCGGACAATTCTGTGACAAAGGTCACAAAAAATAAGTTTGCGCTTATGGCAGGATACTGCCACCAAATTAGGAATTGAATTAACTAATAATGGTACCATGAAATCTATTAAAGTCCTCTAAAATGAATGTCCTCGAGTTAAACATCAATAGAAACAAAAGCAAAAGGCACCAATGACTGGTAGTGAAATGTTCGATAGTTGGCTACTCATTAGTCTTGTTGTTTTTTGTACCTGTCGTATATGTTGACTTGGCTTGTGTTGCTTTGCTGAGTAGTTTTGTTAATCTGTTTGTTTGGTGTGCCTTGTTGCGCGCGAGAGAGAGTGTGTGTGTGTGTGTGAGGAAGAGAGAGAGAGAGAGACAGACAGAGAGGGATAGAGAGAGAGCAGGAGAGAGCCCTTCAGCTTGCAGAAAATGTAACCCTTTGTGATTCGGTTTGAATGCACATTTGTTTGTTTCTGAAATGTGGAGGGTGATTGCTGTTCTTGTCGTGTTTAAAAAGAGTAAAGCTGGCCAGGATCAACAAAATTCTCTTTGAAATGCTGATACAATTCTTGCTACTAGGCCATAAAACACTAGTTTGTGTACTCAAAAGGGCCTGAAAGTTCTGCTGAAAACATCTTAAGATTTACAAAATTAGTCACAGAGAATTTGCTTGCCCCAGGGTTATGACAAGTGAAACCCCTTTTGATAAGCCCTGGGCACACGCTGAGGTCCGCGTCATGCTTCAAGATGCCCACGATCTATTTGAGTGCACAACATTAGTTTTAATTGGCTAGTACAAATCTGCTGTAATTATACCTGCTTGCTTCAGGACTTTAATGGATTTGGCATACAGGGCATATTGGACATATTGGACAATTGTTAAAGACGCAGTTGTATTTCACCTGGGTTGTGGGCGAACGCAGAGGCATGAAATCTTATCTTGAAAATATTGTTAAAATTCCAAACGGAAATCCTGAGAGATATTTAGATTTTGCACACTTGATTAACCAGTTATGTATCACAGTAAGGATTTATGAGAATAAACTCCCTAACTTTGAGTGTTCAGGAATGTGAGGGCCTCATTAACCTTACAAGAACGGAATAAACAAAAGCTAAAAACTGAGATATGAAGAAAGTTGGAAAATGTTCGTGTGTGTGTGTGAGAGAGAGAGAGAGGAGGAGAGAGAGACTGAGAGTTTGTAGAAAGTTTGACACTTTGTGATTCGGTTTGAATGCACATGCGTTTGTTGGTGATTGAATGTTTGTGTTTTGTTGCTGAGACTTCGAGATCTGGGACAGTTTTGAATCTGATCTGCATTTTGGAAATTTAACATGATTTCTTTACATTTAACGATCGTTCAGTGATTATGAAATGAAGTATTGATTCCTGTTCTTCTTCCAAGCCATGACTCCCCTCCAGTCAGTTTGTAACTAATCTCCTTTATCCCTACTTGAAAGCCAACCTTATTCAATTTCAACGATTGAACAATTTCAACAATTTACAAACAGGATTAAAACAAAAAAAAACAGAGAACTTAGATTCTACCAGGAATCAGAACCTATATCTGGCATACCGACCCTTTTTGAGGATGGGGATTTTGTTCCTATAGACCCACTGAGCCCCTAACAACTTCTGATTTTCCACAGCACACCACCGACTTGTTACAAATCTTTCTTTCTTTTGAAACTGAAGTTTCTAGTCTTCTTAGCAGATATCACAGGGATAAGTGGTCTCTGCTTCCTAAACCGGGTCCCATCCTGTGAATTAGAGTTATCTTAATGAAGCATGCCCCTGACGCAAAACAAAACTCGCTCAATTTGGTCGACATGTCCAAGGGTGACATGAATGTAAATGCAGTAAAATTCTGGAAGTAGCCTCAATACGCAAGGCTTGTGTTACAAGACTGAAATGTGTGGCTATCTGTCTGACAGAAGGGATCCACAATTGTCAATAATCAAGAAGCTCAATTACCTCTGTTTAACCCTATGCGTTTGCAACGTTTTTCGCCTAGAGTCACTGACATGATGCAGACATCGGTACAATGTAGTCCAGAAATTTCCAGTTGCAAATAAATGAGCAGTAATTTTCTATTGGGATGGCCAGAAAGGGACCGAACCACGATGCAGGTTACACGTAAAACGAATTATGTGCAGCGCCCTCGCGATCTCAAATGCTGTCTGCCAGCCCTGAAAGGTTGATTGGAACCAGTATACCCACTGGGGGCGGAACCTACCTCAGATGCCACCCGACGACCACTGTTGTGCCACCTTTTCCCGAGGGAACTCTGACAATGGGGCCAGGCGGGCCCCACCATTGCACCTTTGAGACTTGCAATAAAACAGCAAAATCCCCCAAGGACAAATGCCTGGCCCTTGTTTTAACTGTTGAAATGTGGCGAGTGGGGCGAGCTGTGTTTTTAATGTTACCTTGGAGCTGACGTGGAGAATCGACATGCGTTCATCCGAGCAAAATGAAAATCACCAAGTTCACCAAGGAGGAAGAAACCGACAACAAACTCGCATTCCTGGATGTCACAGTCGAAAGAAAGGACAACGGAGAACTACAAACCTGTGTATACAGAAAACCGACAAACACTGACCAAATACTTAACTACACCAGCAACCATCCGAACACACACAAACGAAACTGTATCAGAACACTATTCCAACGAGCCTCCACACACTGCAGCACAGACGAACTACGCAAAACAGAGGAGAACCACCTGTACAACGTTTTCAAAAAGAACGCATACTCAAAAAATACAGTGTGCAGATTCCTCAAGAACAAACCACGACAAGCAGACCAAACACAGTCACAAACCCTAACCACCTTACCATACATCAAAGAAGTTTTAGAAATGACAGCCAGACTACTAAGTCCCCTCGGAATCCTAGTAGCACACAAACCCACCAACACTCTCAAACAAAAACTAACAAACTTAAATTACATCTCATGGGAAAAACCAACGTTATCGACAAAATTCCATGCAAGGACTGCCACAAACACTACATAGTACAAACAGGAAGAAAGTTCGCCACCAGGATAAACGAAAACCAGCTAGCCACAAATTGACACGACCCTCTCTCGCTCGTAGCCCGATACACGGATGAAAAAAGCCACCACTTCGACTGGGACAACACATCTATCCTGGGACATGCTAATCAAAGGTATGCCAGAGAATTGCAAGAGGCCTGGCATTCCAACCACAACGCCATAGGCAAACACATCAACCCCTCAGAAAACCAACAGGAAATGACATCACCACAAACCACAGGAACCCCATACAGGAGAAAGATATAAATAGAAACCAAGAGACAACAGCTTGGCTTCACTTGGAGGTCGCCACTGATGATGTTACCTAGCCATGTAACGAAACGTCTGGATATCAAACCTACAGCTTAGCGAGCAAACCTACACCCTAAATTTCAGTCTGAGGTATAAACCTTCACAAACCTTGCACGATCTGAATATTCACTATCTGCAACATTGTAAAATGGACCCGTTCTAGAATATTATAAAACAGACATTATAGACAAAAGAACAAAGAACAAGACAGCACAGGAACAGACCCTTTGGACTTCCAATCCTGCGCTGATCCAGGTCCTGTAAGTAAAGTTGCCGCCTTTTTTTGTAAGGATCTGTATCCCTTTGTTCCCTGTTCATTCACGTGTCTGTCTCGATACATCCTAAATGACACAATCGTTCTCGCCCTACGACCTATACGAGCAATGACTTCCAGGCACCCACCCCGTCTGGTTCAAGAACTTTCCACGTATATCTCCACTACACCTTTCCCGTCTCACTTTGAACTCATGACCCATGATAATTGAGTCCTTCAATCTGGGAATATAGCTTCTGGCTATCCGCCCTGTCTCTGCCTCTCATAATTTTGTAGGACTCATCCGGTTCACCCGTCAAATTTCTTTTTTCCAATGAAAACAATCCTAAATAACTCCACCTCTCCTCATAGCTAAGACCCTCCATACCAAGCGTCATCTTGCTGAACCTCTCCTGTACCCTCTCCAAATCATGCACATCATTTTGCTATG
The DNA here is from genome assembly GCF_004010195.1 of Chiloscyllium plagiosum. NCBI lineage: Eukaryota > Metazoa > Chordata > Chondrichthyes > Orectolobiformes > Hemiscylliidae > Chiloscyllium > Chiloscyllium plagiosum. The sequence goes on along the minus strand of NC_057717.1, from coordinate 46,728,899 downwards.
GTGGCGACCAGAACTGTACGCAGTATTCTAAATGTGTCCGAACCAACGACTTATACAGCTGTACAGTAACCTGCCAACAATTGTGCTCAACATCCCGTCTGATGAAGGAAATATGCCACACACCTTCTTGGTCACTCAACTGACCGCGCTGCCATCTACAGGGAACAATGAAAATGAACACTCAGATCTCTCTGCACATCAATATTTTTCCCACGACTTTTCAATTTACTGTGTAGTTTGCTCTTGAATTGGATATTCCAGACTACATCACCCCTCATTTGTTAGAATTAACTCCAACTGCCTTTGCACCCAACTCACCGATATATCTATGTTCTGTTGGTTTCTCGGACCGTCCCCTTCACGATTTGCTACTCCATCAAACTTATTGTCATCTGTAAACTTGCTAATGAGGCTACAGGTTACCTACCATTTTCTCTAAACCATCTCTGTATATCACAAATAACAGCGGTCCCAGCACGGTTCCCTGTGGAATACCACTGGTCAAAGATATCCATTTTCAGATTCTCCCTCCCTCTACTGTTCTCTGTCACCTATCGCCCAACCAGTACTCTATCCATCTGGATAGAACACCCTGAATCCCATGCGATTTCACCTTCTTCATCAGCATACCATGGGGAGCATTATGAAATGCTTTGCTAAAGTCAATAAAGCTAATCTTGCCATCTCCTCCCCCTCCTTCATCAATTAGCTTTGTCACTTCTTCAAAGAATTCTATTAGATTTGTAAGACATGACCTTCCCTGAACAAAACAATGCTGCATATAGCAGATTAAGCTCACTTTCTTCCATGTGTGTATATGTCCTATCCCTTGTTCTTCAGTAGTTTCCTTACCACTGATGTCAGGCTGACAGGTCTAGAATTACCTGGATTAGTTCTGTTACCTTCCTAAACAACGAGACAGCATTAGCACATCTTCGGTCCTCTGAGCCCTTTCTCGTGTTCAAGGATGCTCCAAAATACCTGTTAAAGCCCCAGCTGTTTCTGCTCTTGCTTCCCTTACTAACCTGGGATAGATCCGGTCCGGACCAGGGGACTTGTTCATCTTAATGCCTTTTAGAATATTCCAAACTTCCTCCCTTCTTATGCCGCCTTGACCTCGACTAATCAAAGATCTATCCCTAACCTCAACATCCGCTAATGTCCCTTTCGTTATGAACACTGATGCAAAGTATTAATTAAGAACCTCACCGACTTCCTCTGATTCCACGCATATCTTTCATCCTTTGTTCTTATGTGGACCAACCCTTTCCCTAGTTACCCTCTTCCCCCTTATATGAATAAAAGG
>NC_057717.1:46711770-46725245 GCF_004010195.1 Chiloscyllium plagiosum | reverse complement strand
ATCCCTGTGTGTAATATCCACGCCGTCCTGCTTTATGCAGCCACTGACTGTTCAGTCTGGTTTACCGTCACTTTCACCTTTGATCGATTTGTGGCCATTTGCTGCCAGAAGCGAAAAAGTAAATATTGCAGTGAGAAAACGGCAGCTGTGGTGCTGGGAACATTGACTGTGTTGGGCTGTTTAAAGAACATTTTCTGGTATTTTATGCTCACAGATCGGTATTGGCTGGTGAACGATCCCTGGTTTTGTGAGATAACAATGGACGTACGTGAGTCTCAAGTCTGGGTTACAATCGAGTTCCTCCACCACATTATAACCCCGGCCCTCCCATTTCTATTCATTCTACTGCTCAATAGTTTCACCATCAGATACATTTTAGTGACTAGCAGAGCTCGCAGGAGACTTCAGGCTGACAATAATAGGAACATTCTATGTGACACAGAAATGCAAAGTCGAAAAAGAGCAATTATATTAATGTTTGTGATCTCGGCCAATTTTATCCTATTCTGGTCAATGTTAATGGTGTATTCCATATGTTTCCGAATGTATTGGTTTGGGTATAGGTCTGTGTATCTGGATAACTGTCTTATGCAACTGGGCTTCATGCTGCAGCTCCTCAGTTGCTGCACAAACACCGCAATTTATGCGGTGACCCAGACTAAGTTCAGACAGCAGCTGATAACTGTGTTGAAATATCCCTTTACCTAAATTAGACAAAGCAAACTCTCCCTTTGTTAACGGACTGAAGGTAGTCCTGATTGTTCAAACTTATCGCACAGGTTACTGGGACACATTTCAAGATTTCTATCAACACAATGCTGTGTGGAAAATTACCATTCCACTTACTGGATCTATAACTTCCATTTGTAAATGATAATAATGATAATTAAAAACAGCCAGGCGACAGAATTAATAGTATTTCACTTGTCTTCCTGTTAAAATAACTGAGCTCAAAAAAAGACAAACTCGAGCCTCAGTGAAATCGGAGGACCTGGGCCAGAATTAGGTGCTGGGTTTAAAGTAACTCTATTTTTGCCTTCACCTCCGGTGTTATCCGCTCTGACCTCGGCTCGGGCAAATCCATATTTCTCCCTTTCTCGATCTTTCTCCATACATTCGTTCCACTGTCAGAATCTCTCTCTTTGTTGATGTCTCCTCCTGTAATTCCCTCCCATTTTCTTGCTTCTCTCTCTCTCCTCCTTCGCCCGTTTTTCTTCACTCTATCTCCCTCTTGCACTATCTATCTCCAATCTCCCTATCTACGAGTTCCCTCACACACTTCATAACTCTCTTTATGTAATCCTTTCTCACTTTCCATTGTAGAGGCAATAGAATGGATGACGGACCACAGTCTTCTGCTCGGGGAACAAAACAAGTGTGCAGACTCAGGCTGTTGCTGGGGCTTGGTCCAAGGCCAACTTAAGGGGCACAGTGGGTGTAGCATCACTGGAGGGCACAATTGTGGGTAGAGGACTGGCCTTTTTTGCAGGAGTACTGTGGGGGTTCGATAAAGTTCTTTGCCTTGGAACAGTGTGGGAGTGGGTGATCCAGCCGTTGCTAGATTAGCAAAGTAGCTGTTGGATCATCAGTCCTTGCAATAGCGGTAGGTTCAATGTGGGAACTAAGTCAGTTACGAGGGGAATACAATTGTGATGGGTCACAGGTCGTTACAAGTGATCATGTTGCTTTGAGATCATACTCATTTTGCGAGGGATCAATGTGTGATGCAACTAGCCATTCCCAGTGGAAAGGTGTGGGGGTACGGTCGCAGGCCATTGCTAGGGTATTAGAGAGGAAGTTGGGTTGCAGGCAGTTTCAGGGATAATCACAGTTGTGAATGGGGTCAAAGCCCATATGACAGAACCAAGTGTGGGTAGGGGCAGAAATTGTGATTAATTGAATAAAGTGAAATAAATGTACTTGGCTAAGTAATAGGCTGGGTTGTGGAATAAATTACCTTTATTAAGTGATCAGTGTGAAGCTGGTTCTGAAGGGCATTGCCTTGGGAATGGTATGATTGGTACAGGCCAGTTACTCAGTGAAAACCTTGGGTGCGGAATCACTGGCCATTATGATACCAATTAAAGTGGGGAAAATTCATAGGTCATTGCCGGGGGAAAATGAGTTCGTGAGTCCTCAGGTCATTGTTAGGGCATATTATGGGAGTTGGGTGAAAATCAGTTTCAAGGCGAAACAGATGTGATTTGGGCTGCTGGCTTTGATTGGGGAAAAGCGTGGATATGTGAGCTCAGCTCATTCTTCGGGAATCGTGTGGAAAGGGAAATACAATTGTGCTAGGCTGTTGGCTTTTGATGGGCGAACAGACTGCGGATGGGGCCTCAGTCTCTTTCGAGCCGAAAATGTGGGTGTTGCACCACTGAATGTTGTTGAGAGAATAGAGTTCACATGAGTTCACAGGCTATTGCTAGGGAGGCAGAGTGAGTGCAGGACAACTCACTGTTTTAGAGAAACAGTGTTTGGGGTGGATGCAAGGGCATTGCCTGGCAATTACTATGGGGTGAGAATGCAGGCCATTGCTCGGGAAACTGGCTTGGGAAACTCATTAGGGTGAGGAGTCACAGGCTGTTGCTATGTAAAGTATGTGGGTGGGGTAATGCCTAGTCGCTGCCAGAGGAACAGGGCGTGGTTGGCAAGAGGCCGTTCAGAGTCGAACATCTTGGACCACAGACCATTGCTAGAGGTACAGAGTGAAATTCGGATTTCAGGACGTTGGTCGGAGATTTTAGACGATTTTGTACCAATCATCATTCGTAGGAGAGCGCTGATGTAGTGGGAAAACTCTTGTTAAGGAAACAGAGTGAGTATGGATTCACAGATCATTGCTGGCAGAACAAAGTGTTCATTGCCGCAACGTATTGCAATAGGAACAAAACGTTTTGGAGATATGGGCCGTTAACAAGGGAACAGTGGAAGTTGACGCACAAGCTCAGTGTGAGGAGAATGGAGTTAGAGTCGGTACACCGACCATATCTAGAGGACTAGAGTATACGTGAGGCTGCAGTTTGTTGGTAGGCAAGCAGACTATGTGTGGGACAATATAGAGCAGGTATGGGAGCAGCAGGCCTTTGGTCAGAGAAATTGATGGGTGTTATCCACAGGACCTTTTTCATTGACATCTGATAAGGGTGGGACCACTGGCTGTTGCTAAGGGGCAGGAATCTGGGTGGGGCCCAGACCATTGCTACTGGAACAGAGTTAATGTGGGACAACTGGACATTGCTGGGCGATTAAAAACATAAGTTACTGGAAAAGGTCTGCAGGTCTGACAGCATCTGTGAGGAAATATCTTCTTCAAATATTTGGAATGGTCACTGAATCCGAAAAGTTAACAGTGATTTTTCCAGCAACTTTGATTTTGTTCCTGCTTTGCAGAATCGGCAGTTATTTCTGTTTTATTGCTAGGTGATTTGTGGGGACACAAACCATTGCCAATAAACATAGTGGGAGTGAAGCTAAAAGTTGTTAGGGGAACAGAGTAGTCGTGAATCAGCAGCGTGTCACTAGGGAAATAGGTCAGTGGTGGGTCCATGATGGTTGTTAATGGAAACAGAGCGAGTGTTGGAACATTGTCGGTTAGTACGGAAAATTAATGGAATGTGACCAGTGGGCATTAATAGGTAATTAGGCCATCACTAAGTCAACAAACATGATGTGCGACCAGCGTCTGTTAGAAAATGGAGTAGGGTGGCTTGATGCAGCATTGCTGGGGAACAGACGGGTATGGTTGGAGACATTTCACCGTCGATCAGACTGGCTTAAACTCTCACAAGCACATTCACATACGCAGTTGTTAAGGGTCGTGGAATGACAAAAGTTTATTAGGTTTTTGAAATTCTGAAGCTTCATGAAGCAACCCCTGGATTAATACAGCATATTCACACAGCTGGGTCAGGCTCGAGAACCACCCCCTCCATTATGTTATACGAGTCAATTATTGGAAACAGATGTTACGTTTTGGAGCAGGACCAAGAACGTGGGATTAGTTTGATTGTTCTCGTGCATTTTAAGAATCAGGAATCTAACAGTGATCAGGATAGCTCAGAGGGCATCAAAGAACGAAATTTGATGGTAATTTGTGAAATAGTTTAACCGTTGTTGATAATATAGAACTCACAATGTTTTGACTCTTGCTACACTGCAGTATTTAACAAATAAACTATTTACTGTGCCTGGCCTGGGAGGTAATGTTTGTAGTGAATTATTTCGCGCAGCCCTAACTCTGTATCTGCTAACTACTGTGTGTTTGATAATTTCTTCCGACTGTCGGTGTCACTGAAAATTTGCTGACATCCTAAATAAACGATTGAAATGATATGTCCAGATTGACAGAAAGTAAATGGTCAGTGAGAACGAAGCTGAGAGGACGCAAAGACGCTCTCAACGGATATGGACATTTTAGGAGTGGAAAAGGAAAAACTAATTGGAATGTATGTGGGTGTGAATGAGTCACGTTGCTTGGAATAGAAAGGAAAATAAATACTTTCAAAAGTTGCATGCAAGGAGATTGTGCCACAGTGGGAAAGATGTTATTAGAAAAGTAAAATAACACCTTTTTGTAGCATTAAGAGACAACGTGAACTTCATGGAGTAACATTTACAGTTCTACAATACATTCGATACTTTGCTGTCTATCATATGGTATCAGCTAATAGAACAGAGAGAAATATCGGAGACTGAGGTAATGGGGCGGAGAAGGACAGATGGAGGGTATCATAACGTTTCTACATTGTGGAAGAGGAAATTCCCTCCTTTGTGCCGATGCCTGTTATAAATCAAGCACCTATTCTGATCTAGTCTTCCAGCTCTTGGCACAGATGTAGTACGCTTTGGACCGAAATGCTTTAATTTATTCAGAGTTACTGCTTCTGCCAGCTTTTTAGACAGTGACATACAGGTAAACTCTTTCATCTTTCGGCTCACTTCTAACCCCCCAAATCCTCCTGCCATCTGATTATTGACTTCTCTACGAATGGGAAATGTTTCTCTATCAAACATGTCTGTTTCTCAGCGCTTTGTACATTCCAACCAGGTCCCTCTTCAGGCTTTATGTTTTATGGAAATCAACCGAAGACAATCTAATTATTTCCTTAAACCTAGATTTCTCAAGCCCAGAGGACATTCTGATGAATCTACTCTGTACATCCTCCAGCGTAAATCCTCCCTTCCAATAATATGATGACCAGAACTCTATACACTATTCGAACAGTGGCTCAACTTAAGTTACGTGCAACTCCATCATAATCTCCCTGCTCTTGTATATAATGGCTCGACTAATAAAGCAATTCATCTGAACGATTTTTGTACCTGATCTGCTATCTTCAAGGATCTGTGTACATCCAGTTTAAGGTTTTTCTGATTCACTGAACTTTCCTGAGTCTCACGATTCAAAATGATAACCTTATTTCGTTCACCATCCTTAACGGGAACGATAGCAAGTATACTGTTGTTGTGGTTCTGTTCGCCGAGCTGGAAGTTTTTGTTGCAAACGTTTCGTCCCCTGGCTAGGCGACATCATCAGTGCTTGGGAGCCTCCTGCGAAGCGCTTCTTTGATGTTTCCTCCGGTGTTTATAGTGGTCTGTCCCTGCCGCTTCCAGTTGTCAGTTTCAGCTGTCCGCTGTAGTGGTTGGTATATTGGGTCCAGGTCGATGTGTTTGTTGATGGAGTTTGTGGATGAATGTCATGCCTCTCGGAATCTCGGGACTCATAGCAGAGGCAGTTATGCAAAGGTTAGAACAAACAGTCCTACCACAAATTCAACCCAAACTCTGGGTCAGATATGTCGATGACACGTTTGTAATCATTAAAAACACGGAAATAGAAAAAATACACCGGATCACCAACACCACACTCACAGGAATCCGATTCACGAGAGAAGAAGTAAAGGATAGCCAACTCCCATTCCTAGACGTGATGGTCCAGAGAATACCAGACGGAGAATTCACTACAAGAGTACACAAAAGCCACAAACACACAGACCAAGTCCTAAACTATGAAAGTAACCACCCCAACACACACAAATGAAGCTGCATCAGGACACTATTCAAAAGGGCCACAACACACTGTAGTACACCAGGACTGCAAAAAGAAGAAGAGGAACACCTATACAAGGTATTCGCCAAAAACGGATACCCGCGCAACTTCATCAGCAGATGCCTAAGAGAAAGAACACGGAACGTGGACATACCATAACCAAAAGGGCTAGCCACACTACCATACATCAGGAGCATCTCGGAACTGACTGCCAGACTACTGCGATCCCTAGGACTCATAACGGCACACAAACCAACAGCCACGCTCAGACAACAAATCACCAGAACGAAGGACCAGACACCCAACATGAGCAAGACGAATGTAGTGTACAAAATACCATGCAAGGTCTGCACTAAACACTATATAGGACAAACAGGAAGACAGCTAACAATCCGCAAACATGAACATCAACTAGCCACGAAACGACGCGACCAGCTATCCTTAGTAGCCACACATGCAGACAACAAGCAACATGATTTCGACTGGGACAACACTACTATCATAGGGCAAGCCAGACAGAGAACAGACAGGGAATTCCTAGAGGCATGGCATTCATCCACAAACTCCATCAACAAACACATCGACTTGGACCCAATATACCAACCACTACAGCGGACAGCTGAAACTGACAACCGGAAGCGGCAGGAACAGACCACTATAAACACCGGAGGAAACATCAAAGAAGCTCTTCGCAGTAGGCTCCCAAGCACTGATGATGTCGCCTAGCCAGGGGACGAAACGTTTGCAACAAAAACTTCCAGCTCGGCGAACAGAACCACAACAACGAGCACCCGAGCTACAAATCTTCGCACAAACTTTGAGCAAGTATACTTTTATTTCTCCAAAGAGGTTTCCTCTCACATTTTCAGGATTAAATTTATTTGTGCCTGAAGATAATCTGATCTTCCTTTCTCAGGCATTCCTACTTCATTATTTAACTCCAAATCAATCATTATGTCATTTGTGAGATTGTTGATCATACCTCATACGATCATGTCTCGTCCATTCAAGGCGAAGTGTGAAAGATTGATAATCAGGAAGAAAACAAAGTGTGATTAAATAAAAGCAGGAAAGAAGAGCTGAGGATCATCATATCAGCAAGGAATTCATTGATGGGCAGAAACGTCTCCTTGTGCTACTACATTTCATATCCCAATCCTTGCTTGAAATAGGGGGAGACTTGGAGCAGCGGTCCAAAAGCTGTTTATTTGAATTTAACATGTTGGTATGCGTTTTCTGTCTCGATACACCACAGTCCAAAAGCAGCATCTCCACGTCTTGAATTTTTCTGACGATCTTACACCTATAATTTCCAATGGTTAAGAATTCCAAAGGTTCACAACTGTCTAAGTGAAGAATTCCTTCCTCATCTCAGGGTTGAATGGTTCACACCGTTGTCTTAGACTGCGACTCCTTGTTCTTGTCTTCTGAAAAACCAGAAACATTGGATGTCGGTTTGCTTGCTAAGCTGGAAGTTTCATTTTCAGACGTTTCGTCACCATACTGGGTAACATCTTCAGTGAGCCCTTGGGCGAAGTACTGCTGATGATTCCTGCTTTCTATTTACATGTTTCTTTGAGTTGGTGATATCATTTCCTGTGGTAATGTCCTTTCCTATGGTGATACCATTTCCTGTTATTTTTCTCAGGGGGTGGTTAATGAGGTCCTAGTCAATGCATGCGTTGATAGAGTTCCAGTTGGAAAGTCACGCGTCTATGAATTCTCAAATGTGTCTCTGTTTGCCTTGTCCTAAGATGGATGTGTTGTCCCAGTCGAAGTGGTGTCCTTCCTTATTTTTATGTGAGGATACTAGTGAGAGATGGTCATGTCATATTGTGGCTAGTTGATGTTCATGTGTCCTGGTAGTTAACTTTCTGTCTGTTTGTCCAATGTGCTGTTTGTTACAATTCTTGCACTATATTTTGTAAATGATATTAGTATTACTTGTCTGTATAGTTTCTTTCAAGTTCACTGAAGATATTACCCAGTATGGTGACGAAACGTCTGAAAATTAACCTTCCCGCTCAGCAAACAAATCTACACCCAGAATCTCAAACAGCGTTAAAGATCTTCTCAAAACCAGTAACACTATCCCATACATCTAGCCTGTTCAGTTCCATTAGGATGTTATGTTTCTATGAGATCCAACCTATGTATTCTTCTAAATTCACGTCGCTCAACTTTGTCGATCCAATCTTTCTTCAGATGCCATTCCTACCATTCTAGGAGTCAGTGTGCTGAGCCTTTGTTCGCTGCCTGTAATTGCAACATTATCGTTTCTGAGCCCAAGACACCAAAATTGCCCAGACTGCTCAAGATCAGGCTCCATAAAGTGCTCAAATGCATTACTCTCTTATGCTCAAACCCCATGGCTATAGAAGGCAGCCAATGCATTTGTTTTCCTTACCTCATGGTGCACCTTCAGCAACGTTGTCAGCGCGAAACTCTTGCTTAGTTGCACCTCACCTTTTCCTTAACTGCCATCATTCTGCCATATTTTTGCGACCAAAGTGGATAACTTCACATTTATCCCAATTATACTGCACGTGCCAACTATTTGCCCAATCAGCCAGCCTGTCCAAGTTACTCTCAGCATCCTTAACATAGCACAGACTGCCACCCAACATAGTGTCATCTGAACATTTCGAGACATTGCATTCAGTTCCTTCGTCAATAATGTGTAATGTGAACAGTTGAGTCGATTGTTAGTAATTCCAGACTCTACAGAATGCTGCAAAATGATCACCAATGCATCCACATTTTAGGGCCAACTCCTTAAGTACACTGGAATGCAGAGCATCAGACACTAGAGACTTGTGGGTATTTAATCTCATCAATTTCTCCAAGTCAATTTTCCTGTCGAGTAAGGATACCCTTCAGTTCTTCCATTATGCTTGAACCTTTGTCCCCAAGCATTTCCGGAAGGTATTTGTGGCCTCCTTAGTGAAGACAGACCCAAAGTATCTCTTGCACTGTTCTGAAATCTCTTTGTTGGCAATTACGAATCCACTTGATTCCAAATATAACGGACCTGCATTTGTCTTCACCCGTCTTTTTTTCTTCACTTATCCAGAGAATGTTTTGCTGGCAGCTTTTTATGTTTGCTGTGAGCTATTCTAGTTTATCTATTCAAATTAAATGTTTTGTCCTCTTCAGCATAAATTTAATTTCTCCCAGTCCAGAGATTTGCTTCTTTTTCTGACCAATTTGTATGCCTCCTCTTTGGCTTTATATGTTTCCCTGATTTTCCTTGTTGTCCGTGGCTGACACGCCTTCCCTCTTTTACCCTTACATAGGACAGCGATGTACAAATGGTGAAGTTCAATTTAATGTCTGCCATTGCTTATCCGTTGTCAACTCCAAAAGTGTCCTTGGTCAGCTTATTCTACCCAATGTATGCCTCACACTAACAAAGTTAGCTTTCATTAAATTCAGAATCCTAGTCTCCAACTTAAGGGTGTCTCTTTCCAACATAAAGAAAACTTGTGCCATATCATGGTCATTCATTCAAAAAGGATCTTGCATCACAAAGTTTTTAATTAACTTCTTTTGTTACACAATCCCTAGTCTCGATTTCTTGGTCTCTAGTTGACTCCTTGATATATTGATGGCGATAATCATAACTTTTGCGTTTCTGAACATCCTCACCTATCATATTGCTCACATTTTGATTTGTCAAATCAAGACTGAAATCATCCATAATAAATTGTGTACTTTTACGGCAGCATCGCTAATTTCCCCTTTGCTGCCATCTCCAAACTCACAACTGCTGTTTATTGATCTGTACAAAACTCCAGGAATGTCTTTGTCCCTGTTGTGTTCCGCATCTTCACCCATAAAGATTCCACTTTGACATTTCCTTACTATTTTGTTGATTCCCCTACTTAACCAGCAAGGTGCCCCAGCTGGCTGTATTATGGACGAGGCTGCATCCCTCAAAACATTTTTATGTAAGTAGGCGAGACCCTAACCTTGCTGTTTGTTTCAGGAAATGATATGATGGATATTCTTAGACTGAATTAGTTGGTCAGATGGCCGATTTAAAACAAACAGATTTTTTTTTACAAAATTATGGAATGAAACAAAAGGAACCGAAAATACAATGCCCATATACGTTATCCTAGCCGAACCCAACCGGCTATCACGACTTATTATTGCTATTCCAAATTACTTGCAACAATCCTTTCCAACTAACCCCTTAATAAATGCATAAAAATGACAGATTCCATTTATCGTCAATCATTAAGTCAGTTAATTTTGTGCTGTCTGCTAAAAATAGGGTGAGAGGGTCCTCAGGCTCCCAAGTTAATTCTTCCTCTCCCCTCCTGGTTATTATTAAGGAACAATAAACTTGATATCTGTATTTGTGTCTGATCCCCTGACTGCTGGGAAAAAACAGACCCTGCACATAGACATGACACATACGTCATCAAGAGAAATCACCGAGGCCCCGTACACACCCACACACAACATTCTCGACTGATTCCACTAAATCCTTCGCCAAGTGAGAGGTCCTACCAACTCCCTCGACAGGAAATAGTGCGCCCCATTCACCTGACACAGACCCGTGTAGTAATTATGCTCCAGTGCCAAAATATATCAACATCAGGTTAATTATCCATTGATTAAAGACAGTCTGGTCCGACCATTGTTGCTGAAGTCAAAGCGCAAACAACACTCTCGACGTCCTACCTACAGACTGTTGTCCTATTGACACACCATCGTCATCCTGGTATCCTCGTTCTTTAAGACTGGTTGTACCCAAATTAGTTATGTATACGGGGTCATAAAGATCTCCAAGAAAGCTGGGGAAACACATCACAATGAATACAAAGTACTCGCTTTGCCTGATTCCTTTTTCGTCAGTGCACTGCTCGCAAAACCAAACTGTTGAAGTGGAATGACCAAATGATGTACTTAACACAAAGCGTCAAAAGTCAATGGAAATTACAGCAGTGGGAAGAAACCCTCTGATCGGTCTTTGCCAAATAAAGGAGAACATATATTTTCATGCTTTTGTACGATCCTGCCTTTAACATTTGTAAACCAATCATATTATACAATGATGATGCACATTTCCAATGAAGCCACTCATGTGGCTGAACGGTTGGAGATAGATATATTTCGAGTAAAGCTCCATGGTTCATGATGTTTCCCAAAATGGCTTGTTTACCTTTTTGAGGTTTTTCTTAACAATGAATACTTATTGATGAATATTCCTTCTCACATATTTGCCACTTACACCATGTTTAACGTTATCCGTGGGTGTCGGACAATGTGTTCATTCAACTCACATTCTAATGTTTGCTCGTTTCTGTACTTGTAATTCAGTTCATCCTGTATTGATATTGGGGCTGTTTTTATTACTTAGGACTGGTTTATTTGAATCATTTTTTCTAAAGCTTTTAGTGATTTCTTTCCAAATAGGTGAATCTGTGACTGCTTCAGATGCTTTAACTATGATTACTTGAAGGATCCCTATTAAAACATATTTTTCGGATTGTAACAGATTGTTGATAAAAGTAAATAGGGATTAATTAAGTAAGTCCAATGTGGAATGTTCTTTTCTTTGTCTTCAGCATTTAAAAATAAACAGCTGCACGCTCTTGCACAGAGCTTGCATTAGTCTAACTTGTGCAGGCTCATGAAACACATAATTTACCACATTGTTTAACTGCTGTCAGAAACGCTATGCTGAATTTACATTGCAACTCTCAGTCGTCGTTACCCCTAATAAATGTCAGTATCAAAAATTATTCATCTGCTCCAATAATGTCACTGCTGATCCAAGAAACTTGTACTTTTCTGGAAAAGGAACAACAAAACACACATTTGCGCTGAGTGCAATGATCACTCCAACTTCTTTCGGCCGCCAACTGCCCAGCATTCTCACCCAGGCCCCTGCAACTTTCATGGGCTGATACTACCCAGCCTTGAACATGGAAATTCACTGAATCCAAAACCAGAACATTTTGCAAGAATTAGCAGATCTTACGGCACATGTGGAGAGGTAGCGGCCATAACATTTTGAGTGCCGCAACCATTCTGCAGCAGAGAATAACCAGGGAAACAGTTAATCATTTCAGGAGGCAATCGCATAATCTCTGCTATAACAGCGTCTTCTATGAATATTTCACATCTGTCTTCATTTGGGAGACGAAAGACATATAAAGGTAAAGACATATGTCACAGAGTCATTGAAATGTGCAGCATGGAAATACATCTTTCATTCGAACTCGTCCACCCAAATATGATCTTGTTTCATTTGCGAGTATTTGGCCCATATCTCTGTAAAACCTTTGTATTCGACTACCCATCTACATACGGTTTAAATGTTTGAATTGTAAAATCCTCCACATGCAGCTCATCCCACACATGTTATATTTTATGTGTGAATAACATGCCCCTTGGGTTTCTTTTAAATCTTTACCCGCACACTTTAAAACTATATTCTCTAATTTTGGACTGCTCCGTCCCGGGGATACAAATAACTTGGCCATTCACAGGCTTCACGACCCTCATAATTTTATAAATTTCAATAATGTCACCTGTCAGCCTCCGACGCTTCATGGAAAACAATTTTAATTTTCACAACGTCACTCCTATAGTAGAGCGAGCAGAACTGATCAGGCTATTCTAAGAACACCTAAGAAAATCCTGTACGAACGCAAATGGCATGTTAAACCCTATCCTTAATGCACTGGTCAATAAAGCCAAATGTGCCACATGCATTTTCGCTCCCTGCCTACCTACGAGTCCACTTTCAAAGAATTATGAACCGGCACCTCAAGGTTTCTTTGATTGATCCACGCTCCCCAGGGCCTTGACATTAAGTGTATAAGTCCTGCCCTGAATTGCCTTACCAAACTGCAACATCGCACTTATATCTACATTAAACCTCATCTGCCAGGACTTGTTAGGATAGAATTAGAGATGTTACATGTGAACTTCTGCAGCTGATTGCGATAAGGAGACAAATTTTATTGGATTTCACAGAGTTTAGGAAATTACGCGGGACATAAACAAAACGTTCACATCATATCTGGCCTCAATGGAAAAGCTAGAGGATTATATTTATCAATCATCGTTACAGGACGATTGGTAGAAATAAACGAGAGAACCATAGATCAGCGACTCTAATATCGGGGGTTGGAAACCGTTGTGGAAAATGATGAGGCACAGCACTACTCTCTATTTATAGAGGGGTGGTCAGCGTCACATTTCCGGAGAAATACCATGCTTAACACATCTGATGAAATATTTCGAGAAAATGATCAAGGATTTCCATCTGCATTTCGTATTTGATGTCATCTAATTGGATATCAGTAAGGCCGTGGCCAAGATCCCACTTGAGATGCTGATTAAAAAAAAACAAACCCGGACGGTCAATGGAAACTTAACCAGATCGAAACAAAATTGGCTT
>NC_057717.1:46707187-46710236 GCF_004010195.1 Chiloscyllium plagiosum | reverse complement strand
GCCTGGGTTCGTAACGGCCTGGGTTGGCAACTGCTCTGAAGAAACGACAGAATTTTGAGTGCAAAGCACAGCCTATCACAGAAACCAACCTCCCATCCATTGATTCCACTTACACTTATCGCTTCCGAGGAAGAGCTGCCAACATCATCAAAAACCGATCTCACCTCAGTAATTCTCTCCTACACACTCTTCCATCAAGCAGCGAAGGATTAACCTCTAACTACAACGGGATCTTGATCAGATGGGCCAGTGGGCTGAGAGTTGGAAGATGGACATTAAGTTAGATAAATGTGATTTGCTGTATTTTGGGAAAGCAAATCTTAACAGGACTTATCCACTTATGAATAAGGTCCTAGGGGGTGTTGCTGAACACAGAGAACTTGGAGTGCAGATTTACACCTCCTTGACAATTGAGTCGTAGGTAAGTAGAATAGTGAAGAAGACGTTTGACCTTCTTTCCTTTATTGGTCAGTGTTTTGAGTATAGGACATTGGTTCGGCCAATCTTGGAATATTTCGAGTAATTCTGGTCTCCTTCCTCTCTGAAGGATATTGTGAAACTTGAAATGTGCAGAATGGATTTACAAAGAGTTTGCATGTGTTGGATAATTTGAGCTATAAGGAGAGTTTGAATAGGTTGGGGCTCTTTTCTCGGGAGAGTCGGAGGCTGAGAGGTGACCTCATAGAGGATTACAAAATCTATAAGGGGCATGGTAGAATAAATAGACAACATCTTTTCGCGAGGGAGGGGGGAGTCCAGAATTAGAATTTTAGGGTCAGAGGTGAAAGACACAAAACAGACCTAAGGAGCAACGTTTTCATGCAGAGTGTGGTACATGTATGGAATGTGCTGCCAGATGAAGCCCTGAAGGCTAGGACAGTGGCAACATTTAAAAGCTATCTTTCAAATGCCGTTTATGCCAGACATTTCAATCACTTTATTGCTCGTAAGTTAAGTCTTCTGTTCCATCTGCCATACATTTTTGTGGCACATTCTTCTGGAATAGAGAAGTCAAAAGTGTCAACAACCTATAAATGGGAAGACAAAACTCGTCAGGAGAACGTTAAATTATCTACTTGTTGTCCTGAGACGATATCCCTGGCTGAACAATCAGTCGACAAAAAGGGACATTTATAGTTTTTGTTCTTATTCACTCGTCAGACTGGAACATTTCTGGATGGTCGAAATGCATTACCCGTCCCGATGTAACATTTAGAAGGCGGTGACCTGGAGAAAAACACTGTAAGAGTGATATAACTGATCGTTCAGAAGTTGTTGACATGGGGTCTTTGAAATTAAACACCCCACAAACACCCCACCCCCAAACTCCCACTCGTCTTAATTGTGTCGACAAACAGAAGAACAAAATTCTGCGTGGGTTCTGACAAGGTAAAAGCAAATATGGGAATGCAGTGCCGAAGGAGGACATCCTGTTATTTCATGTGACGTTTCACATCCCACACTGACCAATTGCAGCTAGGATATTGCAAGAACGACTGAACATTATAGCTAATTGGACTTTTCTCACTGACGCCAAATTCTCTGCGATCACTAACCCAGTTTTATGTCCGAAGTATCTAATTGGCATCGGTCCTGTGTATTTTGACTTCCTTTTTCAGTCTTCCATACAGGACATTGTCAATGACAGTTTTCTCCATGAAATGCCATAAACTCTAAGATCCTCCCATACTTAGTAGGTCCGTTTCTCGAGAAGGTATGACAATTATGTTTTGTGGATATTGTACACATAGCAGAACTATACAGACTATAGCTTATCAAACCTTGCATTTTCATGTAAAGGTTTATTCTCTCCTTCAGAATCTTATCTAATCTTCTCACTTGATCTGACTTCAATGTCTCTCATTCGTAATTGCTTATGTTTATTCCATCACACTTACTGAACAGTTAAAGCATATTGTTTCCTCCAGTCTTGTGGTATTGCTCTGTGGCCAGAGTAGAAACGAAGACGCGAGTCACAATCCCTTTGATTTCTTCCACTGTCTCACACTAAGCTTGGGATGCACGTCATTCGGACGTGAGGATTTGCTTTCACATATACCTCCAATATCTCTTCATTCCCTCTGCTAAGGAATCACAACTGCTCTTACAGAATCCTTGTTCTGTCGAGTGATATTCGTTTATCAATCCGCCATTGCCTCTATTTCCAAGTCAAGTACAGTACGATCGTGGATACCCAAATGTTCCTGGTCATCCTCTTCCCCTCAATAAAGAATATTTTGTCATTCTTCCTGACCTTGAACACCACTTTTTTTTTTTGTTTTCATGAGCCATCCTTGCTCTTCTTTATTGGCTCCTTAACGATCTCCTTGTGGTTCCCAGTTTTGACAGAACCAGTACTGGTGCCCCATGACTTAAAGTCAATAATCACTTCTACAGCACAAATACTTGAGCAAGCAAAGGATCCATTTTTTTGAGAGAATCCATTATTTCCTCAAAGAAAGATCGTTGCCTTTGTAAATGTCATTTAAATAAACAGGAGTCTCCTTGATGCGTACAATTATTGAAGCAGAATCGTCTTCTTAGTCAAATCAATATCATCAGTGCAGGTAGTAACCATGACAAAGTGATCAACAACTTCCAGAGCAGCCTCTTATCCAAAGTGATTCGGAAATTCCGAAGTCGGAAAGTGCCAGTTAATGGAGGCTGGTGGACACACAAACAGCAGATATTATATCTATCTCAATGAATGGAGTATTCGTACTCCTTTCCATTTTCCCACAGCACGGGCCCAAGTGTTTTCATTACGAAGCCATTTTCCTTTCACTCCTCGAATCTACAGCTATCAGTGTCGTAAAATCACATGCGAAGAACTTGGAAACCACCAGACATTTCAAAGCCTGCATGCTTTTCTTCTACTTACTGATGTCAATACCAGCCTCATCCATGGTGATAATATCCTGCCCCTGACGTAACCAGAAGAACCTTGTCTAAAAGATGTGTTTTCTTTCAGAACCACGTGAACAAATAACCTTGTATTTTTATAACGAATGCCTGTGATCAACGTTTGTCCGCCAGTTCGTTAATTCAG
>NC_057717.1:46697674-46704332 GCF_004010195.1 Chiloscyllium plagiosum | reverse complement strand
TGTATTGTTCTTTGAAATATGTTCTTTAAGACACTAACCTACTTTCTTAATGCGTTTTGTTAATGAAGTATCGTGTTAAACTAAACATTAAGAGTTCAAAGGTAACTCTTCATTGAAGGCATTATTTTGACTACCCGGTTGGGTCAAAGATCATTGCGTTTAGATAAATCACCACACGCAGATATCTGTTGGCAATGGTCATGTGCTCGGTAATATGTCAAAGAGTAAAATGTTGATTTTGCTCTGCGGTCTATTGAATTGGGCAAACAGAAAATGCAACTAGTTTTTAACTTATATTTGAACTATGGCCAGGACTGCAGTTTCCAATTTTTGGCACAAATACTTATTATCCTCTGAATTGTCATACCTCTGACAACATTTTGTTTGTTTTTTTTTAATGTAGATTAACCTGCTTTCTCAAGCACCGTTTAAGCATTGCGCATAGATACATGGCCATAGATTTTGAACTGATCTGGAAGATCAGAACTGGGGACCTCTCTGAGGGTGCAGGTCACACGCAGTTTTAAAAATGGATTTAACCTTAGTCTTTTCCCTCAGATCCAGGCAGTGGATGAGTCTTTGTGTTAATGGAGGTCTTTATATCCCCCGTAACGACAACACTGCATTATCATGAGAACAACGTTTGTTCACAGACAATGGAGGATTGTTTAGCGGGAAGACAATTTGCATTCGTGTACATAACGTATAATCCAGTCACATGTAAGATCTTCCTGTTGAAAACCAAGTAACAGCAGCAGCACGCAATAAACAGCTCTTGTCTATTTCACAACTGATTTACATCATCGAAACTCTGCACTCTGCACTCCTGCCATGTTAATTGTGACTAACATTTCAAAATGTCATCCTATCTGGAAGATTACCAGTTGTATTCTTGTCGAAATAAAACAGTGAAAAGAACAACAGCACAAAAGGCGAACCTGAAGTACTTCAAAACATTTTCAGACAGATCTGCTCTTTGCGTTAATGCAACCGACTGCTCAGGGTCTCTGTAAAGATACGCCTCATCAGCAAATTTCAGTCACTTTCATTGATATCACGAACCCGTTGGGGATACTGGGTATTTCAAGGGCGTTGTACGTGAAAATATTTCTCAGTAACATTGCAAATGTGTGGTCTAGAGCTCATCAGGAATATTCCTGTACGGGTACAATGCTTGAATATAAGGCTAAACATGCCTTTTTATCCTCTCTAAATTCGACTGATACATTTCCAGATTGTAGAATGTATCCTCACCATCTTCGAATCATGAATTAGCAATATGTTTGGATATCCTCCACTTCCCTCATTTAGTGCATTCGAACAAATTCAAGAGTCCAGACTTATCAAAGAAATATAGCAGTGCGAATATTTGATGCTACTTCTAACTCCTTCAACAATACTACTCATTATTCCTAAATTTCAGGATGTCGACAAATTGCACGAGCTATAATGCTGAGAGCGTTAAAAAAAAGTCCAGGGTCTTTAGACAGACATTACAAACAGGCAAATGGGAGGCAAAAACCTGAGAAAACGCTGGAGCACCATTGAGTTACGGTAACTGTCGAGACTGCAGACCGTCCAACCGTAAAACCTTCGGACTACCTGCCTGTCAACACAAGGGTGTTCATTTCACTCATGGACTGCAACGTTCAACGAATCGACCAAGATCAACCTTCATAACAGGAGATTTTTTGAAAAAAATCTATTTATTCAATTTATTAAATTCACAAGTCAGGGATGACAAATAAACTTGGCGGGAAAAAGCAACACTAGAATATTATAAAGTATGCAAGAATACAAAGAATTGCCAATGATGAAGATCTGAAACTAAACAAGAACAACAAAGAAATAAAGTGGTGGAGAAATGCAACAGTTCTGGAAGGCAACGCCCCTAGTTCCCGAACCGGCGGACAGTGGAAATTGTTTGTCTTTACCTACCCTGTCTTAAAGTGACAATACCTTGAAAACTTTAACCAGACCACTCCCTTCGGCTTTCATTCTTAAAATAAAACAAGCTTAATTTGCATGCTGCCGCTTCATAATGTAACCCCTGATATCCAGGTATCATTACTTTCAGGAGGAGACAGTGAGGTCTGCAGATGCTGGAGATCAGAGTTCAGAGTGTGTTGCTGTAAAAAAAAAACAGCTGGTCACGCAGCATTCGAGGAGCAAGAAAATTGACGTTTTGGGCTGGAGCCCGTCATCAAGACTACACTGTGCTGTATCCAAAGCATGTACGTTCATCCCGTGGCATGGCAACCAGATGTGATCAAAACGTAGTAACTGGGGCCGAACCAAAGTTTTAAGACCATAAGAAGTCGGAGTGGAAGTAAGGCCATACGGCCCATCGAGTCCACTCCGCTATTCATGGCTGCTGGGCATTTCAACGCCACTTGCCATCACTCTCCCCGAATCCCTTAGTTACTTCTGGAATTAAGATTTTTTCAATCTCTGCCTTGTCGCCATTTAACGTCATAACCTCCACTGTATTCCGTGGCAATGAATTCCACGGGCGCACCACGCTCTGGCTGAAGAATGTCTGCTCATTTCCATTCTAAATTAACCTCCTCTAATTCTAAGGCTGTGCCCCAGGGTCCTAGTATTCCCGCCTGATGGAAATATTTTCCCAGCATCCACAATTTCTAAGCTAGGAATTGTCTTGTAAGTTTCTGTTAGATCTCCGTTCAATCTTCTAAATTCCAATGAATACAATCCCAGGATCCTCAATCATTCATCATCTGTTAGGTATACCATTCCAGGAATCATTCGTGTGGATCTCCGCTGGACACGCTCCAATGAGAGTATGACCTTTCTGAGTTGTAGGGCCCAGTATTCTAAATGGAGCCTAACAAGAGCTTTATAAGTCTCAGTAGCACACCACTGCTTTTAAATTCCAACTCTCTTGAGGTAAGTGACATTATATTTGCTTTCTTAACCATGGAGTCAACCTGAAATTCAACCTTTAGATAATCCTTTACTAGCACTCTGAGATCCCCTTGGACGTTGACTTAATGAATTTTCTCACCGTTTAGAAAATAACCCTTGCCTGTGTTATTTTTTTCGGAAGTGCAAGATCTCGCATTTGCTCGCAATGAATTTCATCAGCCACTTGTTGGACCACTCTCCTAAACTGTCTAAGGCTTTCTGTAGCTTCCCTACTTCCTCAGTACTATCTGTCTGTCCACTTAACTTCGTATAATCAGCGAAATTCACCTGAATTCCCCAATCCCTTCGCCCAGATCATTAATATATAAAGTGAACAGCTGCGGCCCCCACATTGAAACCTGCAGGACACCACTTGTCACCAGGTGTCATTCTGAAAAAGAACATTTTATCCCAACTCTCTGCCTTCTGTCAGACAGCCAATCCTGAATCCACGCCAATAGCTCTCCTCGAACACGATGGGACCTCACTTTACTCAGCAGCCTCCCGAAAGGGACCTTAGGAAAGGCCTTTTCTAAGTATACTTAGATAAAATCTGCAGGGTTTCCCTAGTCTAACCTACCTGTTACCTGTTCAAAGAATTCTAACCGCCTTGAAAGGCATGACCTCTCTTACTAAATCCATGCTGACTTGTTTTAATCCGACCCTGCACTTCGAAGAATTCAGAATCCTCACCCTTAACAATGGATTCAAGAATTTCACCTACAATCAAGGTTAGGCTAACCGGCCTATAATTTTCGATCTTTGGCTTGATCCTTTCTTGAACAAGTGGGTTACAACAGCAATTGTCCAATCATTTGGGACTTTTCCTGATTCCAATGATTTTTGAAAGATTACAACCCAACGCCTCAGCTAATTCTTCAGCCACCTCCCTCAGATCTCTGGGATGGAGGCCATCCGTGCCAGGAGACTTATGAATTTTTCGACCTTTTAGTTTTTCAAGTACTTCCTTTTTTGTAATTGCTGCCATACTCAACTCTGCCCCTTGACTCTCCTAAATTGTTGGGATATTACTCAGTTCTTCCACTGTGAAGACTGACAGAAAGTATTTATTAGGTTATTCAGTTATTTCCTTATCTCCCATCACTGGCGTCCCTGCATCAGTTTGGAGCAGCTCAACCTCTACTTTTGCCTCTCGTTTGTTTCTTTTGCATTGAAAGAAACTTTTACTCTTATATAACAAGCTAACTTAACTTCATATCTGCTCCTCTACTTCCTTATTTCTCTCTTTGTTATCCTCTATTTGTTTTGTAGTCTTCCCAATGTTTTGATTTCCCAGTGCTCTTGCCCATTTTGTAGGCTGTCTCTTTCTCTATGATCTCCTGGCTTCCTTTGTCAGTCATAGTTGTCTAATCCCTCCCTGGGTAATCTTTGGAATGAACCTCTCAACTGTATCTTCAATTACACCGAGAAACTTCTGTCAGTGTTGCACTACTGAGTACCCGACTACTTCCAGTCAATTTTCGCCAGTTCCTCCCTCATGCCCATGTGACTACTTTTCTTTAACTGTAACACCGTTACATCCGATTTTGCCTTCTCTCTTTCAATCTGCAGACTGAACTCGACCATATTATGATAGCTGCGTCTTAAGTGTTCCCTGACTTTAATATTTTTTATAAACTCTGGCTCGTTACAGAGCACTAAGTGCAGAATAGCCTGCTCCCTTGTGGGCTCCATCACAAGCTGTTCAGAAAAAAAGCCAACCTGTAAATATTTCATGAATTCCTTTTCTTTGGATCCACCAGCAACATAATTCACCAGTCCATTTGCATATTGAAGTCCCCTATGATCACGGTAATCTTGCCTTTCTGCCATGCCCGAGCTATTTCCTGGTTCGTCTTGCACTCCTGGTCCTGATCACTGCTGGAAGGTCTGTACGTAACTCCCTTTTATTGCCTTATCGACTCCACCGAGACAGATTCCATATCATCTGACCCTATGTCATTCAGTGCCATAGATATAATTTTATTCTTAACTAACAAGGCAATCCCGCCCGCTGCCTACCTCCCTGTCATTTCGATAATTTTTAAATCGTTTGATGTTTAACTGCCAGTACTGAACCTCCTGCAACCACGTCGCTGCGATGCCGACCACATCATAATCATTTGCAATGACTTGTGTTGCTAATTCATGTACTTTGTTATGAATACTATGAGCATTCAGGTAAAGCACCTTAATGCTAATTTTCTTATCCTCATGATTTCCATCAAATATAGTAATGTGTCCTAAGTTGTCATTCCTTTCTGGTTCATTCCTAGTTTACCTCGAACTTAAACCTTGCACACATGCTAACCTGCTACTAATCTTTCTATTTGACTCCATACTCCCTGTTGCTTTCCCTTTCCCCTCCCCGGACTTACAAGGTTATAGTCCTCGTGATAACCCTATGTATCCTTTTCGCCAGGGCACTGGTTCTAGATCGGTTCAGGTGGAGACTGTCCCATCGGCACAGATCACCCTGTTTCCTAAACTGACGCCAATGTCCCATGAAATGTAATCCCTCTTTCCCACACCAATGTCTTTGCTACGTGTTTACTTCCCTAATTCTCTTAACTCTCTGCCAATTGTCACGTGCTTCGAGCATAAATTCAGAGATTATGACCCTTGAGGACCTGTTCTTCAATTTTGTTCGTAGTGCTTGGTACTCCCCAAACAGGAGAAAGTGAGGACTGCAGATGCTGGAGATCAGAGCTTAAAAATGTGTTGCTGGAAAAGCGCAGCTCCCCAACAGGTCATCCTTCCTATTCTTGCCTATGTCGTTTGTGCCAACGTGAACCACAACAATTGTATCTTCTGCCTCCCGCTCCAATATACATTCAAGCCATTTTGGTTAGCTGTGATAGATGTTCTGTGTCGTGATAGCATTTGTTTGCCCCTGG
This sequence comes from Chiloscyllium plagiosum, assembly GCF_004010195.1. Lineage (NCBI taxonomy): Eukaryota > Metazoa > Chordata > Chondrichthyes > Orectolobiformes > Hemiscylliidae > Chiloscyllium > Chiloscyllium plagiosum. The sequence goes on along the minus strand of NC_057717.1, from coordinate 46,698,510 downwards.
GCATTTTGAGGCAGACAATGATCTCTGGCAACGCCAATGATACATACATCCCATAAACTCATCATTTTCTTCTAAAAAATTATTTTTTTTTTGCCAGCACCATTTTTAAGCGAGAGATGTTCGACAGGTAGACGATAATGCAATGTTTCCCTCTGTAGAGACATTTTAGAAAAACATTCTGGACATCATGTGATCTTGGGTAATTGTGAATGTTCTGAACAATTATTTTGTTTAGTGCTATTTAAATTTATGCATAGAATTATCTTTAATTTTTAATTGTCATTTGCATTTACAGGGATATTATTATATTTCTGGGAGTTTTGTCTTTCATAAAATTACACAGAGAGCAAATGTTTTTCCTTTCAACAATGATGTTCTCAATGTATATTGACCTGTTTTTTTTTCTGTAATTACTCCATTTCACGTTTTAATATTTGTGCCCTTTAAAGTGACAAATTGCAGCGTCCGCAGTCCTTTCATTGATGTATATGATTTGGTACTCCATTTTTCCTTGAATTGCCACATTGTGTCAGCTGCGTCTATGATGTTTTAAGTTTTCTAGACAGAGTCATGGAATCAGGAAGTCATAGAATAACGCGTCACCAAAACCGAATATCTCATTCACTCGTCATGCGTACCGAAGCTGTACTCGTCCCATTTCTGTGTTTTGGCTAGTATCCCTTCAAATCTTCACTATTCAAAAACCTGTCGAAATTTCTTTCAAATGATATAATATTAGCGGTGTCTACCATTAAATCTGGTATTTTGTTCCATGTAAGTACTATCCTCTGTTAGGAACAAACTTGCACTTCTAGTCCCTTTTAAATACTTTCCTC
>NC_057717.1:46669350-46697174 GCF_004010195.1 Chiloscyllium plagiosum | reverse complement strand
GGTCATGAAAATAAAATAAAAGGTGTTCAAGGTGAGGAAGAATTACAAAATATTCTTTATTGAGGGGAAGAGGATGACCAGGAACATTCGGGTATCCACGATCGTACTGTGCTTGACTTGGAAATAGAGGCAATGGCGGATTGATAAACGAATATCACTCGACAAAACAAGGATTCTGTAAGAGCAGGTGTGATTTCTTAGCAGAGGGAATGAAGAGATATGTGAAAGCAAATCCTCACGTCCGAATGACGTGCATCCCAAGCTTGGTGTGAGAGAGTGGAAGAAATCAAAGGGATTGTGACCCGCATCTTCATTTCTCCTCTGGACACAGAGCAATACCAGAAGACTGGAGGAAACAATATGCTTTAACTGTTCAGTAAGTGTGATGGAATAAAAATAAGCAATTACGAATGAGAGACACTGAAGTCAGATCAAGTGAGAATATTAGATAAGATTCTGAAGGAGAGAATAAACCTTTACATGAAAATGCAAGGTTTGATAAGCTATAGACTGCATAGCTCTGCCATGTGTACAATATCCACAAAACATTATTGACATATCTTCTCGAGAAACGGACCTACTAAGTATGGGAAGATCTTATAGTTTATGACATTTCATGGAGAAAACTGTGTCATTGACAATGTCCTGTATGGAAGACTGAAAAAGGAAGTCAAAACACACAGGACCGATGCAAATTTGATAATTAGGACATAAAATTGGGTTAGTGATCGCAGAGAATTTGGCGTTCGTGAGAAAAGTCTAATTAGCTATAATGCTCAGTCGTTCTTGCAATATCCTAGCTGCAATTGGTCAGTGTGGGGTGTGAAACGTCACATGAAATAACAGGATGTCCCCCTTCGGCTCTGCATTCCCATATTTGCTTTTACCTTGTCAGAACCCACGCAGGATTTTGTTCTTCTGTTTGTCGACACAATTAAGTCGAGTGGGTGTTTGGTGGTGGGGTGGGGGTGGGGTGTTTGGTGGGGTGTTTAATTTCAAAGACCCCATGTCAACAACTTCTGAACGATCAGTTACATCACTCTTACAGTGTTTTTCTCTAGGTTACCGCCTTCTAAATGTTAAATCGGGACGGGTAATGCATTTCGACCATCCAGAAATGTTCCAGTCTGACGAGTGAATAAGAACAAAAACTATAAATGTCACTTTTTTTCGACTGATTGTTCAGCCAGAGATGTAGTCTCAGGACAACAAGTAGATAATTTAACGTTCTACTGACGAGTTTTGTCTTCCCATTTATAGGTTGTTGACATTTTTGACTTCTCTATTCCAGAAGAATGTGCCATAAAAATGTATGGCAGATGGAACAGAAGACTTAACTTACGAGCAATAAAGTGATTGAAATGTCTGGCATAAACGGCATTTGAAAGATAGCTTTTAAATGTTGCCATTGTCCTAGCCTCCAGGGCTTCATCTGACAGCGCATTCCATACATGTACCACACTCTGCATGAAAACGTTGCTCCTTAGGTCTGTTTTGTGTCTTTCACCTCTGACCCTAAAATTCTAATTCTGGACTCCCCCCTCCCTCGCGAAAAGATTTTGTCTATTTATTCTACCATGCCCCGTATAGATTTTGTAATCCTCTATGAGGTCACCTCTCAGCCTCCGACTCTCCCGAGAAAAGAGCCCCAACCTATTTAAACTCTCCTTATAGCTCAGATTCTCCAACACATGCAAAATCTTTGTAAATCCATTCTGCACATTTCAAGTTTCACAATATCCTTCATAGAGGAAGGAGACCAGAATTACGCTAAATATTCCAAGATTGGCCGAACCAATGTTCTATACTCAATACACTGACCAATAAAGGAAAGAAGGTCAAACGTATTCTTCACTATTCTACTTACCTACGACTCAATTGTCAAGGAGGTATAAATCTGCAACACCCCCTTGGACCTTATTCATAAGTGGATAAGTCCTGTTAAGATTTGCTTTCCCAAAATACAGCAAATCACATTTATCTAACTTAATGTCCAACTTCCAACTCTCAGCCCATTTGCCCATCTGATCAAGATCCCGTTGTAGTTAGAGGTGAATATTTCGCTGCTTGATGGAAGAGGCTGTAGGAGAGCATTACTGAGGTGAGATCGGTTTTTGATGATGTTGGCAGCTCTTCCTCGGAAGCGATAAGTGTAAGTGGAATCAATTGATGGGAGGTTGGTTTCTGTGATGGGCTGTGCTTTTCACTCAGAATTCTGTCGTTTCTTCAGAGCAGTTGCCAACCCAGGCCGTTACGAACCCAGGCGTTATGCTTTCAGTAGTGTACCTGTGAAATTTGGTGAGGGTCCTTTATTGAAACTCCGAGGAAGAAGAGGCGTTGCTGCTCTTTCTTGAACGATAAAAGAAAGAGGTAAGCAAAACTGGTAGTAGATCCAGCAATGAATCGATTTGTACAACTAATAATAGGAATCAATAATGGCAGACGAGTTGAGCAAGTATCTTTTATCATTCATCACGTTAGAAGATACGAACAACACTCTAATAGAACCAAAGATGCAAGCGGAGAATACATAAATATAATAACTATCAGTTAAATCAAAGTGTAAAGGAAACTAAAGGCGCGAAGTAGCGTTTCGTAACCTGTACCTGAAGAAATGTAAGCACTAGTCCCAAGTTCCTGCTCTGGAGCCACTGCTTCTAATGTTACATATATTTTGAGTAGTTGTCCCAGTGCTTTTAAAGTTATGTGGTATCCCGGCTTCCCGAAAATTGCACACACCCACCATACTCTCTGTGGAAAAAAAGAGTATTTTTAGCTGTAATCAACTCTCAGGTTTCAAGAGTTTAATGCAAATGCAGTCATCATTGTTACTGACCTTACTGCTGAGGCGAACATCCGTTTGTTTTATTCTCAGCCTGTCCCTGTCCACCATAATGAATCTCTAACAAGTACCCAAACTAAAATGCCTCTGCTCCAAAGAAAGCAGCCTTAACGTGCCTGAACGTATCAGTCTCTCCTCCGAGGTAAAATCCTCCATCCCAACCAACTTCAGTGTGACCTTTAAATGCACCAACTTCAGTGCAATCATAATCTTTCCACAGTGTGGTGAACAGTCATGGACGCAATACGCAAATTGGAACTTAAAAAAAACACAGCTATACAGTTACAACATAGCCTCCCGAACATATCATCAGTGAAGCTTCCTGTATGTCTTTTCAATTGACCCATTTTCCATTCTCTTACATTCAGGGACCTGTGAGCAAGCACTCCAAGTTCCTTCCTTTCCTTCAAGCATCCTCGTGTCTGCTATGAATTTACTGATTCCTTTCTTCATTGTTTTGGCCAAAGTGCATGCCCTCACAATTTCCATAGATAATTGTTTTCAGCCATTCGTCTGCCCGCCGATCCATTTGGTTTATGACATACTATACCCTAACACACGTCTCCACACTGCCATCCATTCTATCAATCTCTGTGTCATCTTCAAACGTACTTAATCCTTCTGCATTCTCATCCACATCGTTACTGAATAACACACAAAAAAATATCCAGCAATGATCCCTGGTTCGATACTGCATAACGGGCCCCATGCACACAAACAGTGTTTTATTAATATTCTCTATCTCCTGTTCGTAAGCCAATTTTGTTTCGATCTGGTTAAGCTTCCATTGACCGTCCGGGTTTGTTTTTTTTTAATCAGCATCTCAAGTGGGATCTTGGCCACAGCCTTACTGATATCCAATTAGATGACATCAAATACGAAATGCAGATGGAAATCCTTGATCATTTTCTCGAAATATTTCATCAGATGTGTTAAGCATGGTATTTCTCCGGAAATGTGACGCTGACCACCCCTCTATAAATAGAGAGTAGTGCTGTGCCTCATCATTTTCCACAACGGTTTCCAACCCCCGATATTAGAGTCGCTAATCTATGGTTCTCCCGTTTATTTCTACCAATCGTCCTGTAACGATGATTGATAAATATAATCCTCTAGCTTTTCCACTGAGGCCAGACATGATGTGAACGTTTTGTTTATGTCCCGCGTAATTTCCTAAACTCTGTGAAATCCAATAAAATTTGTCTCCTCATCGCAATCAGCTGCACATGTAACATCCCTAATTCTATCCGAACAAGTCCTGGCAGATGAGGTTTAATGTAGATATAAGTGCAGTGTTGCAGTTTGGTAAGGCAATTCAGGGCAGGACTTATACACTTAATGTCAAGGCCCTGGGGAGCGTGGCCAATCAAAGAAACCTTGAGGTGCAGGTTCACAATTCTTTGCAAGTGGACTCGTAGGTAGGCAGGGAGCGAATATGCATGTGGCGCATTTGGCTTTATTGACCAGTGCATTAAGGATAGGGTTTAACATACCATTTGCGTTCGTACAGGATTTTCTTAGGCGTTCTTAGAATAGCGTGATCAGTTCTACTCGCTCTACTATAGGAGTGACGTTGTGAAAATTAAAAGGAAAAGGTTCAAAATCACTTAACCAAATTTGGAGTGTTCGAACTAAACGGAGAAGCTGAATAGACTCTGATTGTTTTCCATGAAGCGTCGGAGGCTGACAGGTGACATTATTGAAATTTATAAAATTATGAGGGACGTGAAGCCTGTGAATAGCCAAGTTATTTGTATCCCCGGGACGGAGCAGTCCAAAATTAGAGAATATAGTTTTAAAGTGTGCGGGTAAAGATTTAAAAGAAACCCAAGGGGCATGTTATTCACACATAAAATAAAACATGTGTGAGATGAGCTGCAAGTGGAGGATTTAAAATTCAAACATTTAAACCGTATGTAGATGGGTAGTCGAATACAAAGGTTTTACAGAGATATGGGCCAAATACTCGCAAATGAAACAAGATCATGTTTGGGTGGACGAGTTCGAATGAAAGATGCATTTCCGTGCTGCGCATTTCAATGACTCTGTGACATATGTCTTTACCTTTATATGTCTTTCGTCTCCCAAATGAAGACAGATGTGAAATATTCATTGAAGACGCTGTCAATGGCTTCCAGTTTATAGCAGAGACTATGCGATTGCCTCCTGAAATGATTAACTCTTTCCCTGGTTATTCTCTGCTGCAGAATGGTTGCGCACTCAAAATGTTATGGTCGCTACCTCTCTACATGTGCCGTGAGATCTGCTAATTCTTGCAAAATTTTCTCGTTTTGGTTTCAGTGAGTTTCCATGTTCAAGGCTGGGTAGTATCAGCCCATGAAAGTTGCAGGGGCCTGGGTGAGAATGCTGGGCAGTTGGCGGCCGAAAGAAATTGGAGTGATCATTGCACTCAGCGCAAATGTGTGTTTTGTTGTTCCTTTTCCAGAAAAGTACAAGTTTCTTGGAACAGCAGTGACATTATTGGAGCAGATGAATAATTTTTGATACTGACATTTATTAGAGGTAACGACGACTGAGATTTGCAATGTAAATTCAGCATAGCGTTTGTGACAGCAGTTAAACAATGTGGTAAATTATGTGTTTCATGAGCCTGCACAAGTTAGACTAATGCAAGCTCTGTGCAAGAGCGTGCAGCTGTTTATTTTTAAATGCTGAAGACAAAGAAAAGAACATTCCACATTGGACTTACTTAATTAATCCCTATTTACTTTTATCAACAATCTGTTACAATCCGAAAAATATGTTTTAATAGAGATCCTTCAAGTAATCCTAGTTAAAGCTTCTGAAGCAGTCACAGATTCACCTATTTGGAAAGAAATCACTAAAAGCTTTAGAAAAAATGATTCAAATAAACCAGTCCTAAGTAATAAAAACAGCCCCAATATCAATACAGGATGAACTGAATTACAAGTACAGAAACGAGCAGACATTAGAATGTGAGTTGAATGAACACATTGTCCGACACCCACGGATAACGTTAAACATGGTGTAAGTGGCAAATATGTGAGAAGGAATATTCATCAATAAGCATTCATTGTTAAGAAAAACCTCAACAAGGTAAACAAGCCATTTTGGGAAACATCATGAACCATGGAGCTTTCCTCGAAATATACCTATCTCCAACCGTTCAGCCACATGAGTGGCTTCATTGGAAATGTGCATCATCATTGTATAATATGATTGGTTGACAAATGTTAAAGGCAGGATAGTACAAAAGCATGAAAATATATGTTCTCCTTTATTTGGCAAAGACCGGTCAGAGGGTTTCTTTCCACTGCTGTAATTTCCATTGACTTTTGACGCTTTGTGTTAAGTGCATCATTTGGTCATTCCACTTCAACAGTTTGGTATTGCGAGCAGTGCACTGACGAAAAAGGAATCAGGCGAAGCGAGTATTTTGTATTCATTGTGATGTGTTTCCCCAGCTTTCTTGGAGATCTTTATGACCCCGTACACATAACTAATTTGGGTACAACCAGTCTTAAAGAACGAAGATACCAGGATGACAATGGTGTGTCAATAGGACAACTGTCTGTAGGTAGAACGTCGAGAGTGTTGTTCGCGCTTTGACTTCAGCTAAAATGGTCGGACCAGACTGTCTTTAATCAATGGATAATTAAACTGATGTTGATATATTTTGGCACTGCAGCATAATTACTACACGGGGCTGTGTCAGGTGAATGGGGCGCACTATTTCCTGTCCAGGGAGTTGGTAGAACCTCTCACTTGACGAAGGATTTAGTGGAATCAGTCGAGAATGTTGTGTGTGGGGGTGTACGGGGCCTCGGTGATTTCTCTTGACGATGTATGTGTCATGTCTATGTGCAGGGTCTGTTTTTTGTCCAGCAGTCAGGGGATCAGACACAAATACAGATATCAAGTTTATTGTTCCTTAATAATAACCACGAGGGGAGAGGAAGAATTAACTTGGGAGCCTGAGGACCCTCTCACCCTATTTTTTGCAGACAGCACAAAATTAACTGACTTAATGATTGACGATAAATGGAATCTGTCATTTTTATGCATTTATTAAGGGGTTTGTTGGAAAGGATTGTTGCAAGTAATTTGGAAAAGCAATAATTAGTCGTGATAGCCGGTTGGGTTTGGATAGGATAACGTATATGGGCATTGTATTTTCGGTTCGTTGTGTTTCATTCCATAATTTTCTAAACAAAAAATCTGTTTGTTTTAATTCGGCCATCTGACCAACTAATTCAGTCTAAAAATATCCATTATATCATTTCCTGAAACAAACAGCAAGGTTAAGGTCTAGTCTACTTACATAAAAATGTTTTGAGGGGTGCGGCCTCGTCCATATTACAGCCAGCTGGGGCACCTTACTGGTTAAGTAGGGGCATCAACAAAATAGTAAGGAAAGGTCAAAGTGGAATCTGTATGCTTGAAGTTGCGGAACACAACAGGGCCAAAGACATTCCTGGAGTTTTGTACAGATCAATAAACAGCAGTTGTGAGTTTGGAGATGGCAGCAAAGGGGAAATTAGCGATGCTGCCGTAATAGTACACAATTTATTATGGATGATTTCAGTCTTGATTTGACAAATCAAACTGAGCAATATGATAGATGAAGATGTTCAGGAACGCAAAAGTTATGATTATCGCTATCAATATATCAAGGAGTCAACTACAGACCAAGAAATCGATACTAGGGATTGTGTAACAACAGAAGTTAAGTAAAAACGTTGTGATGCAAGATCCTTTTTGCATGAATGACCATGATAAGGCAGAAGTTTTCTTTATGTTGGAAAGAGACACACTTAAGTTGGAGACTAGGATTCTGAATTTAATGAAAGCTAACTTTGTTAGCGTGAGGCATACATTGGGTAGAATAAGCTGATCAAGGACACTTTTGGAGTTGACAACGGATAAGCAATGGCAGACATTAAATTAAACTTCACCATTTACACATCGTTGTCCTAAGTAAGCGTAAAAGAGGGAAGGCGCGTCAATCACGGACAACAAGGAAAATCAGGGAAACATATGAAGCCAAAGAGGAGGCATACAAATTGGTCAGAAAAAGAAGCAAATCTCTGGACTGGGAGAAATTAAATTTATGCTGAGGAGGACAAAGCATTTAATTTGAATAGATAAAATAGAATAGCTCACAGCAAACATAAAAAGCTGCCAGCAAAACATTCTCTGGATAAGTGAAGGGAAAAAGACGGGTGAAGACAAATGCAGGTCCGTTATATTTGGAATCAAGTGAATTCATAATTGACAACAGAGAGATTTCAGAACAGTGGAAGAAATACTTTGAGCCTGTCTTCACTAAGGATACCACAAATACCTTCCGGAAATGCTTGGGGACAAAGGTTAAAGCATAATGGAAGAACTGAAGGGTATCCTTAATCGACAGGAAAATTGACTTGGAGAAATTCATGAGAATAAATACCCACAAGTCTCTAGTGTCTGATGCTCTGCATTCCAGTGTACTGAAGGAGTTGGCCCTAAAATGTGGATGCATTAGTGATCATTTTGCAGCATTCTGTAGAGTTTGGAATTACTAACAATCGACGCAACTGTTCATATTACACATTATTGACGAAGGAACTGAATGCAATTTCTCGAAATGTTCAGATGACACTATGTTGGGTGGCAGTCTGTGCTATGGGAAGGATGCTGAGAGTAACTTAGACAGGCTGGCTAATTAGGCAAATCGTTGGCAAGTGCAGTAAAATTGGGATAAATGTGAAGTTATCCACTTTGGTTGCAAAAATATGGCAGAATGATGGCAGTTAAGGAAAAGGTGAGGTGGAACTAAGCAAAAGTTTCGCACTGATAACGTTGCTGAAGGTGCACCATGAGGTAAGGAAAACAAATGCAATGGCTGCCTTCTATAGCCATTGGATTTAAGTGTAAGAGAGGAATGCATTAGAGCAGTTCATGGAGCCTTATCTTGAGTATTCTGGGCAGTTTTTGGTGTCCTAGGCTCAGAAACGATAATATTACAATTACAGGCAGCGAGCAAAGGTTCAGCACACTGATTCCGAGAATGGTAGGAATGGCATCGGAAGAAAGATTGGATCGACAAAGTTGTGCGACGTGAATTTAGAAGAATACGTTGGTTGGATCTCATAGAAACATAACATCCTAATGGAACTGAACAGGCTACATGTATGGGATAGTGTTACTGATTTTGAGAAGATCTTTAACTCTGTTTGAGATTCTGGGTGTAGATTTGTTTGCTGAGCGGGAAGGTTAATTTTCAGACGTTTCGTCACCATACTGGGTAATATCTTCAGTGAACTTGAAAGAAACTTTACAGACAAGTAATGCTAATATCATTTACAAAATATCGTGCAAGAATTGTAACAAACAGTACATTGGACAAACAGACAGAAAGTTAGCCACCAGGACACATGAACATCAACTAGACACAATATGACATGACCATCTCTCACTCGTATCCTTACATAAAAATAAGGAAGGACACCACTTCGACTGGGACAACACATCCATCTTAGGACAAGGCAAACAGAGACACATATGAGAATTCATAGACGCGTGACTTTCCAACTGGAACTCTATCAACGCATGCATTGACTAGGACCTCATTAACCACCCCCTGAGAAAAATAACAGGAAATGGTATCACCATAGGAAAGGACATTACCACAGGAAATGATATCACCAACTCAAAGAAACATGTAAATAGAAAGCAGGAATCATCAGCAGTACTTCGCCCAAGGGCTCACTGAAGATGTTACCCAATATGGTGACGAAACGTCTGAAAATGAAACTTCCAGCTGAGCAAGAAAACCGACATCCAATCTTTCTGGTTTTGCAGAAGACAAGAACTAGGAGTCGCAGTCTAAGACAACGGTGTGAACCATTCAACCCTGAGATGAGGAAGGAATTCTTCACTTAGACAGTTGTGAACCTTTGGAATTCTTAACCATTGGAAGTTATAGGTGTGAGATCGTTAGAAAAAATCAAGACGTGGAGATGCTGCATTTAGACTGTGGTGAATAGAGACAGAAAACGCATATCAATAGGTTAATTTCAAACAAAAACTTTTGGACCGCTGCCCCAAGTCTCCCCCTGTTTCAAACAAAGATTGGGATATGAAAGGTAGTAGACGTGGAGATGCTGCTTTTGGACTGTGGTGTATCGAGACAGAAAACGCATACCAACATGTTAATTTCAAATAAACAGCTTTTGGACCGCTGCTCCAAGTCTCCCCCTATTTCAAGCAAGGATTGGGATATGAAACGAAGTAGCACAAGGAGACCTTTCTGCCCATCAATGAATTCCTTGCTGATATGATGATCCTCAGCTCTTCTTTCCTGCTTTTATTTCATCACACTTTGTTTTCTTCCTGATTATCAATCTTTCACACTTCGCCTTGAATGGACGAGACATGATCATATGAGGTATGATCAACACTCTCACAAATGGCATAATGATTGATTTGGAGTTAAATAATGAAGTAGGAATGCCTGAGAAAGGGAGCTCAGATTATCTTCAGGCATAAATAAATTTTATCCTGAAAATGTGAGAGGAAACATTTTTGGAGAAATAAAAGTATACTTGCTATCGTTCCCGTTAAGGATGGTTAACGAAACAAGGTTATCATTTTGAATCGTGAGACTCAGGAAAGTTCAGTGAATCAGAAAACCCTTAAACTGGATGTACACAGATCCTTGAAGATAGCAGATCAGGGACAAAAATCGTTCAGAAGAATTGCTTTATTAGTCGAGCCATTATATACAAGAGCAGGGAGATTATGATGGAGTTGCACATAACTTAAGTTTAGCCACTGTTCGAATAGTGTATAAAGTTCTGGTCATCATATTATTGGAAGGGAGGCTTTACGCTGGAGGATGTACAGAGTAGATTCATCAGAATGTACTCTGGGCTTGAGAAATCTCGGTTTAAAGAAATAATTAGATTCTCTTCGGTTGATGTCCATAAAACATAAAGCCTGAAGAGGGACCTGGTTGGAATGTACAAAGCGCTGAGCGACACAAACATGTTTGATAGAGAAACATTTCCCCTTCGTAGAGAAGTAAATAATCAGATGCCAGGAGGTTTTGGGGGGTTAGCAGTGGGCAGAAAGATGGAAGAGTTTACCTGTATGTCACTCTCAAAAAAGCTAGCAGAAGCAGTAACTCTGAATAAATTAAAGCATATCGGTCCAAAGCGTACTACATCTGTGCCAAGAGCTGGAAAGCTAGATCAGAATAGGTGCCTGATTTATAACAGGCATAGGCACAAAGGGGGGAATTTCCTCTTTCACAATGTAGAAACGTTATGATACGCTCCATCTGTCCTTTTCCGCCCCCATTACCTCAGTCTCCGATATTTCTCTCTGTTTTATTAGCTGATACCATATGATAGACAGCAAAGTATCGAATGTATTGTAGAACTGTAAATGCTACTCCATGAGGTTCACGTTGTCTCTTAATGCTACAAAAAGGTGTTGCATTACTTTTCTAATAACATCTTTCCCACTTTGGCACAATCTCCCTGCATGCAACTTTTGAAAGTATTTATTTACCTTTCTATTCCAAGCAACGTGACTCATTCACACCCACATACATTCCAATTAGTTTTTCCTTTTCCAATCCACTAAAATGTCCATATCCGTTGAGAGCGTCTTTGCGTCCTCTCAGCTTCGTTCTCACTGACCATTTACTTTCTGTCAATCTGGGCATATCATTTCAATCGTTTATTTAGGATCTCAGCAAATTTTCAGTGACACCGACAGTCGGAAGAAATTATCAAACACACAGTAGTTAGCAGATACAGAGTTAGGGCTGCGCGAAATAATTCACTATAAACATGACCTCCCAGGCCAGGCACAGTAAATAGTTTATTTGTAAAATACTGCAGTGTAGCAAGAGTCAAAACATTGTGAGTTCTATATTATCAACAATGGTTAAACTGTTTCACAAATTACCATCAAATTTCGTTCTTTGATGCCCTCTGAGCTATCCTGATCCCTGTTAGATTCCTGATTCTTAAAATGCACGAGAACAATCAAACGAATCCCACGTTCTTGGTCCTGCTCCAAACATAACATCTGATTCCAATAATTGGCTCGTATAAAATAATGGAAGGGGTAGTTCTCGAGCCTGACCCAGCTGTGTGAATATGCTGTATTAATCCAGGGGTTGCTTCATGAAGCATCAGAATTTCAAAAACCCAATAAACTTTTGTCATTCCACGACCCTTTACAGCTGCGTATGTGAATGTGCTTGTGAGAGTTTAAGCCAGTCTGATCGACGGTGAAATGTCTCCAACCATATCCGTCTGTTCCCCAGCCATCCCTACTCCATTTTCTAACAGACGCTGGTCGCACATCATGTTTGTTGACTTAGTGATGGCCTAATTAACTATTAATGCCCACTGGTCACATTCCATTAATTTTCCATACTAACCAACAATGATCCAACACTCGCTGTGTTTCCATTAACAACCATCATAGACCCACCACTGACCTATTTCCGTAGTAACACACTGCTGATTCACCACTACTCTGTTCCCCTGACAACTTTTAGCTTCACTCCCACTCTGTTTATTGGCAATGGTTTGTGACCCCACAAATCACCTAGCAATAAAATAGAAATAACTGCCGATTCTGCAAAGCAGGAACAAAATCAAAAGTTGCTGGAAAAATCACTGTTAACTTTTTGGATTCAGTGACCATTCCAAATATTTGAAGAATATATTTCCTCACAGATGCTGTCAGACCTGCAGACCTTTTCCAGTAACTTCTGTTTTTGATCGCCCAGCAATGTCCAGTTGTCCCACATCAACTCTGTTCCAGTAGCAATGGTCTGGGCCCCACCCAGATTTCTGCCCCTTAGCAACAGCCAGTGGTCCCACCCTTATCAGATGTCAATGAAAAAAGTCCTGTGGATAACACCCATCAATTTCTCTGACCAACGGCCTGCTGCTCCCTTACCTACTCTCTATTGTCCCACACCTAGTCTGCTTGCCTACCAACAAACTGCAGCCTCACGTATACTCTAGTCCTCTAGATATGGTCGGTGTACCGACTCTAACTCCATTCTCCTCACACTGAGCTTGTGCGTCAACTTCCACTGTTCCCTTGTCAACGGCCCATATCTCCAAAACGTTTTGTTCCTCTTGCAATACCTTGCGGCAATGAACACTTTGTTCTGCCAGCAATGATCTGTGAATCCATACTCACTCTGTTTCCTGAACAAGAGTTTTCCCACTACATCAGCGCTCTCCTACTAATTTTCATTGGTACAAAATCGACTGAAATCGCCGACCAACGTCCTGAAATCCGAATTTCACTCTGTACCTCTAGCAATGGTCTGTGGTCCAAGATGTTCGACTCTGAACGGCCTCTTGCCAACTACGCCCTGTTCTGGCAGCGACTAGGCATTACCCCACCCACATACCTTCCATAGTAACAGCTTGTGACTCCTTACCCTAATGAGTTTCCGAAGCCAGTTTCCCGAGCAATGGCCTGCATTCTCACCCCATAGTAATTGCCAGGCAATGCCCTTGCATCCACGCCAAACACTGTAGCCTGTGAACACATGTGAACTCTATTCTCTCAACAACATTCAGTGGTGCAACACCCACATTTTCGGCTCGAAGGAGTCTGAGGCCCCATCCGCAGTCTGTTCGCCCATCAAAGGCAGCAGCGCAGCACAATATATTTCCCTTTCCACACGATTCCCGAAGAATGAGCCGAGCTCACATATCCACGCTTTTTCCCAATCAAAGTCGGCAGCCCAAATCACATCTGTTTCGCCTTGAAACTGATTTTCACCCAACTCCCATAATATGCCCTAACAATGACCTGAGGACTCACGAATTCATTTTCCCCACGGCAATGACCTATGAATTCACCGCACTTTAATTGGACGGGCGGCACGGTGGCACAGTGGTTAGCACTGCTGCCTCACAGCGCTAGAGACCCGGGTTCAATTCCCGCCTCAGGCGACTGACTGTGTGGAGTTTGCACGTTCTCCCCGTGTCTGCGTGGGTTTCCTCCGGGTGCTCCGGTTTCCTCCCACAGTCCAAAGATGTGCAGGGCCAGGCGAATTGGCCATACTAAATTGCCAGTAGTGTTAGGGGTATGGGTGGGTTTCGCATCGGCGTGTCGTGTTGGGCCGAAGGGCCTGTTTCCACACTGTAATGTAATCTAAAAAAAAATCTAATCTAATCTAAAAAAAAATGGCCAGTGATTACGCACCCAAGGTTTTCACTGAGTAACTGGCCTGCACCAATCATACCATTCCCAAGGCAATGCCCTTCAGAACCAGCTTCACACTGATCACTTCATAAAGGTAATTTATTCCACAACGCAGCCTATTACTTAGCAAAATACATTTATTTAACTTTATTAATTGTGATTATTCAATTAATCACAATTTTTACTTTATTAATTGTGATTATTCAATTAATCACAATTTTTACCCCACCCACACTTGGTTCTGTGATATGGGCTTTGACCCCATTCACAACTGTGATTATCCCTGAAACTGACTGCAACCCAACTTCCTCTCTAATACCCTAGCAATGGCCTGCGACCGCACCCCCACACCTTTCCACTGGGAATGGCTAGTTGCATCACACATTGATCCCTCGCAAAATGAGTATGATCTCAAAGCAACATGAGCACTTGTAACGACCTGTGACCCATCACAATTGTATTCCCCTCGTAACTGACTTTGCTCCCACATTGAACCTACTGCTATTGCAAGGACTGATGATCCAACAGCTACTTTTCTAATCTAGCAACGGCTGGATCACCCACTCCCACACTGTTCCAAGGCAATGAACTTTATCGCACCTCCACAGTACTCCTGCAAAAAAGACCAGTCCTTTACCCACAATTGTGCCCTCCAGTGATGCTACACTCACTGTGCCCTTAAGTTGGCCTTGGACCAAGCCCCAGCAACAGCTTGAGTCTGCACACTTGTTTTGTTCCCCGAGCAGAAGACGGTTGTCCGTCATCCATTCTATTCCCTCTACAATGGAAAGTGAGAAAGGATTATATAAAGAGAGTTATGAAGTGTGTGAGGGAACTCGTAGAGAGGGAGATTGGGAGATAGATAGATAGTGCAAGAGGGAGATAGAGTGAAGAAAAACGGGCGAAGGAGGAGAGACAGAGAAGCAAGAAAATGGGAGGGAATCACAGGAGGAGACATCAATACAGAGAGAGAGATTCTGACATTGGAACGAATATATGGAGAAAGATGGAGAAAGGGAGAAATATGGATTTGCCCGAGCCGAGGTCAGAGCGGATAACACCGGAGGTGAAGGCAAAAATAGAGTGACTTTAAACCCAGCACCTAATTCTGGCTCAGGTCCTCCGATTTCCCTGAGGCTCGAGTTTGTCTTTTTTGAGCTCAGTTATTTTAACAGGAAGAGAAGTGAAATACTGTTAATTCTGTCGCCTGGCTGTTTTTAATTATCATGATTATCATTTACAAATGCAAGTTATAGATACAGTAAGTGGAATGGTAATTTTCCAAACAGCATTGAGTTGATAGAAATCTTCAAATGTGTCCCAGTAACCTGTGCGATAAGTTTGAACAATCAGGACTATCTTCAGTCCGTTAAAATAGGGAGAGTTTGCTTTGTCTAATTTAGGTAAAGGGATATTTCAACACAGTCATCAGCTGCTGTCTGAACTTAGTCTGAGTCACCGCATAAATTGCGGTGTTTGTGCAGCAACTGAGGAGCTGCAGCATGAAGCCCAGTTGCATAAGACAGTTATCCAGATACACAGACATATACCCAAACCAATACATTCGGAAACATATGGAATACACCATTAACATTGACCAGAATAGGATGAAATTGGCCGAGATCACAAACATTAAAATAATTGCTCTTTTTCGACTTTGCATTTCTGTGTCACATAGAATGTTCCTATTATTGTCAGCCTGAAGTCTCCTGCGAGCTCTGCTAGTCACTAAAATGTATCTGATGGTGAAACTATTGAGCAGTAGAATGAATAGAAATGGGAGGGCCGGGGTTATAATGTGGTGGAGGAACTCGATTGTAACCCAGACTTGAGACTCACGTACGTCCATTGTTATCTCACAAAACCAGGGATCGTTCACCAGCCAATACCGATCTGTGAGCATAAAATACCAGAAAATGTTCTTTAAACAGCTCAACACAGTCAATGTTCCCAGCACCACAGCTGCCGTTTTCTCACTGCAATATTTACTTTTTCGCTTCTGGCAGCAAATGGCCACAAATCGATCAAAGGTGAAAGTGACGGTAAACCAGACTGAACAGTCAGTGGCTGCATAAAGCAGGACGGCGTGGATATTACACACAGGGATAGACCTCAAGAAATCAAAATGTTCCTGATAAGCAATAGGAATGTGTCTCAATATCAGATCGAGGATCATGACCAGTAGATCCGCTACAGCCATAGCCTGTAGGTAATGATTGACACATGGAGACAATCCACAATCTTTATAAAGCAGAGCGAAGATCGTCACTATGTTAACTGTGAGGAAAGAAAACAAACAAATTACCCATCAGCCTGGAAGTAAAGCTGTCAGATTCACTGAGAGTCTGTTCAGATTTTCTGACAAGTTACTGTCGTGAAAGATTTATTGAAATAATTGAAGCTGAATTTAGAAAATCGAAGCTCTTAACTGTTTAAAATGTGAGACAAGTCATCAGAAACACTCCATCTTCAATCACACAGGCACACATTCATACGAACAGACCATTTCTAAAAAACGTCCGTGGGCTTGATTACTTGAGAGCAGACACAGTTCCCCTCTTTACAGTTCAAATTACAGAGTGTGAAAACGTTGCCAAATAAAAACCAAAAGAACTGTTGATACTATAAATCAGAAACAATCAACAAAAACTGCTGAAAATGTTCATCAGGTCTGGCAGAACACAGCACGTCACAAGTGCCTACAGATCTGCTGAGCTTTTCCAGCCACTTCCGTTCTTGTTTCTGAAAACCTTCCCATTCTGAAGGGTTCTGTCTGCTTTTAGTCTAAGGGATTTTAGTCTAAATTGTTGTCGATCCTCCAAAGTGAATAGCTGCACAGACATGGAAATTGTGTTCAACGTCGCAAGTACTTCAGGGAACTTCGAAACAATTTCTCGATGTCCCTGGAACAGGACCTCTTCCGTCTGGATCCTTTGTTTAATTAAATGCTGTCTGACCGTTCAAAATGATTACAGTTAGAAATTGTTTCATGTAAAACGCTGTTAGGAAGGGTTTAAGTTAATCTGGCAGAAGATGGGAATGAAATGAAGAGATTAGTGGACAGCAAGGAAATTGTAACTAAAGCCTGGAAGGAATTAGATAATGAAGTCAAAGTGACCAAAGGGTAGAGTAGGCAGGGAGCAGAGGATGAACGCAGAGGCGCTGGTGGTCTGAGGTGTATTTGTTTAATGCAAGAGGTACCGAGGTAAAGCAGATGAACTTAGTGTTTGAATTAATACCTGGGAGTATGATGTTATTTCTTTTCTGAGACTTGTTTGAGTCAGGGCATAATTAGCAACTACATTTCCCAGGATATCGATGTTTCAGGCGGGTTGGAGAGAAAGGTAAAAGGGGTGAAGGAGTTGCATGACTGATTAAAGAAGATATCACAGCTGTGTTGAAGGAGGACACTATGGAAGACTCGAGCAGTGAGGCAGTACGGGCAGAGTTCATAAATGGGTAGGATGCGGTAACAATGTTGGGACTGGAAAACAGGCCTCCATATAGCGAACGTGAGATAAAGGCAATATATATATATAGATATCATAGAAAGATGTAGGACCAATAGGGTGGTGGTGATAGGATATTTTAATTTTCCCAAGATTGACTGGGATTCACTTAGTGTTCGAGGTCTAGATGGAGCATAATTTGTTGGCAGCTTCCAAGAGAGCTTTCCACATCAGTATGTCATTCTTCCAACTCGGAAAGGAGGCACACTGGACCTGGAGATGGGAAATGAGACCAGACAGGTGGTTCAAGTTTCAGAAGGGGGTTACTTTGGATATAGTGATCAGAATTCCATAATCTTTAGAATATTAATGGACAAAGACGAGAGTGAACCTGAAGGATGACTGCTGAATTGGTGAGGCTATTATACGAACATTTGGCAAGAGCTGGATAATGTTGATTGGGAGCAGCTGTCTGATGGGAAACGTATATTCGATTTGTGGGAGGCTTCTAATGAGAGGTTGAGTAGAGCTCAGTAGAGATATGTTTCTGTGAAAATCAGGATGAGAAATGGCATGATAAGGGAACCATGGATAACAGGTGAAGTTGTGAAACTAATTAAGAGGAAATGGGATGCGTACATAAGGTCTAGGCGACTGAAGACAGACAAAGCCTTAGAAGAATATGGCGAATGTAGGACCAATTTTAAATAAAGGAAATAAGAGGGCTCAAAAAGGTCATGATATGTTCATACTGAGTATAATTAAGGAAAACGTCAAAACCTTTTAATCATATAAGGAGGAAGAGGGTAACTAGGGAAAGGGTTGGCCCACATAAGAACAAAGGGTGAAAGATATGCGTGGAATCAGAGGAAGTCGGTGAGGTTCTTAATGCATACTTTGCATCAGTGTTCATAACGAGAGGGACTGAGCGGATGTTGAGGTTAGGGATAGATCTTTGATTAGTCGAGGTCAAGGCGGCATAAGAAGGGAGGAAGTTTGGAATATTCTAAATGGCATTAAGATGAACAGGTCCCCAGGTCCGGACCGGATCTATCCCAGGTTAGTAAGGGAAGCAAGAGCAGAAACAGCTGGGGCTTTAACAGGTACCTTTGGAGCATCCTTAACACGAGAAAGGCCTCAGAAGACCGGAGATGTGCTAATGCTGTCTCGTTGTTTCAGAAGGTAGCAGAAATAATCCAGGTAATTACAGACCTGTAAGCCTGACATCAGCGGTAAGGAAACTACTGAAGAACAAGGGATAGGACATATACACACATGGAAGAAAATGAGCTTAATCTGCTATATGCAGCATTGTTTTGTTCAGGGAATGTCATGTCTTACAAATCTAATAGAATTCTTTGAAGAGGTGACAAAGCTAATTGATGAGGGGGGGAGTAGATGTCATATATACTGACTTTAGCAAAGCATTTCATAATGTTCCCCATGGTATGCTGATGAAGAAGGTGAAATCGCATGGGATTCAGGGTGTTCTAGCCAGATGGATAGAGTACTGGTTGGGCAATAGGAGACAGAGAACAGTAGAGGGAGGGATAATCTGAAAATGGATATCTTTGACCAGTAGTGTTCCACAGGGAACCGTGCTGGGACCACTGTTATTTGCGATATACATAGATGGTTTGGAGGAAAGAAGTAGGTAGCCTCTAGCCTCATTAGCAAGTTTACAGATGACACTAAGTTTGATGGAGTAGCAAATTGTGAAGGGAACGGTCTGAGAATCCAACAGAACATAGATATATAGGAGAGTTAGGCACAGCAAAGGCAGGTGGAGTTAATCCGAACAAATGAGCGGTGATGCAGTCTGGAATATCCAATTCAAGAGCAAACTACACAGTAAATTGAAAAGTCTTCGGAAAAATATTGATGTACAGAGAGATCTGAGTGTTCATTTTCATTGTTCCCTGTAGATGGCAGCGCGGTCAGTTGAGTGTCCAAGAAGGTGTGCGGCATATTTCCTTCATCAGACGGGATTCTGAGCACAAGTGTTGGCAGGTTACTGTACAGCTGTATAAGTCGTTGGTTCGGACACATTTAGAATACTGCGTACAGTTCTGGTCGCCACCATAGCAAAATGATGTGCATGATTTGGAGAGGGTGCAGGAGAGGTTCAGCAAGATGACGCTTGGTATTGAGGGTGTTAGCTATGAGGAGAGTTGGAGTTATTTAGGATTGTTTTCATTGGAAAGAAGAAATTTGACGGGTGAACCGGATGCGTCCTACAAAATTACGAGAGGCAGAGACAGGGTGGATAGCTAGAAGCCATTTTCCCAGATTGGAGGACTCAATTATCATGGGTCACGAGTTCAAAGTGAGAGGGGAAAGGTTTAGTGGAGACATACGTGGAAAGTTCTTGAACCTGCCGGGTGGGTGCCTGGAATTCATTGCTCGTAGAGGTCGTAGGGCGAGAACGATTGTGTCATTTAGGATGTATCTAGACAGACACGTGAATGAACAGGGAACAAAGGGATACAGATCCTTACAAAATAGGCGGCAACTTTAGTTACAGGACCTGGATCAGCGCAGGCATGGAAGTCCAAAGGGTCTGTTCCTGTGCTGTCTTGTTCTTCGTTCTTTTGTCTATAATGTCTGTTTTATAATATTCTAGAACGTGTCCATTTTAGAATGTTGCAGATAGTGAATGTTCTGATCGTGAAAATTTGTGAAGGATTGTACCTCAGACTGAGATTTCGGGTGTCGGTTTGCTCGCTGAGCTGAAGGTTTGATATCCAGACGTTTCGTTACCTCGCTCGGTAACATCATCAGTGGCGACTTCCAAGTGAAGCGAAGCTGTTGTCTCTTGCTTTCTATTTATATCTTTCTCCTGGATGGGGTTCCTGGGGTTTGTGGTGATGTCATTTCCTGTTCGTTTTCGGAGGTGTTGATAGATGGCATCGAGATTTATGTGTTTGCTTATGGAGTTGTGGTTGGAATGCCAGGCCTCTTGGAATTATCTGGCATGCCTTTGATTAGCCTGTCCCAGGATAGATGTGTTGTCCCAGTCGAAATGGTAGTTTTTTTCATCCGTGTGCAGGGCTACGAGCGAGAGAGGGTCGTGTCATTTTGTGGCTAGCTGGTTTTCGTTTATCCTGCTGGCGAACTTTCTTCCTGTTTGTCGTATGTAGTGTTTGTGGCAGTCCTTGCATGGAATTTTGTCGATAATGTTGGTTTTGTCCATGGGATGTCCTGGGTCTTTTAAGTTGGCTAGTTTTTGTTTGAGAGTGTTGGTGGGTTTGTATGCTACTGGGATTCCGAGTGGATTTAGTAATCTGGATGTCATTTCTAAAACTTATTTGATGTATGGTAAGGTGGTTAGGGTTTGTGACTGTGTTTGGTCTAGTTGTCATGGTTTGTTCTTGAGGAATCTGTGCACTGTATGTTTTGGGTATGTGTTATTTTTGAATACGTTGTGTAGGTGGTTCTCCTCTTTTTTGCGTAGTTTGTCTGTGCTGCAGTGTGTGGAGGCTCGTTGGATTAGTGTTCTGATACAGCTTCGTTTGTGGGTGTTGGGATGGTTGCTGGTGTAGTTGAGTATTTGGTCAGTGTTTGATGCTTTTCTGTATACGCAGGTTTATAGCTCTCCGTTGTTTTTTCTTTCGACTGTGACATCCAGGAGTGCAAGTTTGTTGTCGGTTTCTTCGTCTTTGGTGAACTTTATGCCTGTGAGGGTGTTGTTGATGATGTTAATTGTCTCTTCTATCTTTGAATTTGAATTTCAACCCAAACTCTGGGTCAGATACGTTGATGACACCTTTGTAATCATTAAAAACACGGAAATAGAGAATACACACCGGATCATCAACTCCACACTCACAGGAATCCGATTCACGAGAGAGGAAGAAAAGGACAACCAACTCCCATTCCTAGACGTGAGGGTACAGAGAACACCAAACGGAGAATTCACCACTAAGGTACACAGGAAAGCCACACACAGAGACCAAGTCCTGAACTATGAAAGCAACCACCCCAATACACACAAACGAAGTTGCATCAAGTCACTATTCAAAAGGGCCACAACACACTGCAGCACACCAGAACTGCGAAAAGAGGAAGAGGAACACCTATACAAGGTATTCGCAAAAAACGGATATCCTTGCAATTTCATCAACAGATGCCTAAGGGAGAGACAACAGAACGAGGACATGCCGCAACCCAAAGGACTAGCCACACTACTATACATCAAGAACATCTCTGAAATGACAGCCAAACTACTGCGACCACTTGGACTTATAACAGCACAGAAACCAACAGCCACTCTCAGACAACAACTTACCAAAACGAAGGACCCGATACCCAGCATGAGCAAAACTAATGTTGTGTACAAAATCCCATGCAAGGACCGCACAAAATACTATATAGGACAAACAGGAAGACAGCTAACGATCCGCATCCACGAACATCAACTAGCCACGAAACGACACGACCAGCTATCCCTAGTAGCCACACACGCAGACGACAAGCAACATGAATTTGACTGGGACAACACTACAATTATAGGGCAAGCGAAACAAAGAACAGGCAGGGAATGCCTAGAGGCTTGGCACTCATCCACAAACTCCATCAAGAAACACATAGACCTGGACCCAATATACCGGCCACTACAGCGGACAGCTGAAACTGACAACCGGAAGCGGCAGGGACAGGCCACTATAAATGCCGGAGGAAACACCACAGAAGCGTTTCACAGCAGGCTCCCAAACACTGAGGATGTCACCTAGACCGGGGACGAAACGTTTGCAACAAACACTTCCAGCTCGGCGAACAGAACCACAGCAACGAGCACCCGAGCTACAAATCTTCTCACAAACTTTGATCTTGATAACTGCCAGATTGATTGGGCAAAACAGCATTGCTATCACGTTGCCCCTTGGGGGTTAAAAATCTTGAATGTTCCCACAAGGCTCTGAAATAGTGAGTCATACTAAAAGCATCATGAAGAGTCAGTGTAAATTAGTAGATTTTCATTTTGCTCGTATGAAAGCATGTCGATTCTCCACGTCAGCTCCAATATAACATTAAAAACACATCTCTTCCCACTCGCCACATTTCAACAGTTAAAGCAAGGGCCAGGCATTTGTCCTTGGGGGATTTTGCTGTTTTGTTGCAAGTCTCAAAGGTGAAATGGTGGGACCGGCCTGGCCCCATTGTCAGAGTTCCCTCGGGAAAAGGTGACACAACAGTGGTCGTCGGGTGGCATCTGAGGTAGGTTCCACCCCCAGTGGGTATACTGGTTCCAATCAACCCTTCAGGGCTGGCATATGGCATTTGCGATTGCGAGGACGCTGGACATAATTGGTTTTACGTGTAACCTGCATCGTGGTTCAGTCCGTTTCTGGCCATCACAATAGAAAATTACTGCTCATTCATTTGCAACTGGAAATTTCTGGACTACATTGTACCGATGTCTGGATCATGTCAGTGACTCCAGGTGAAAAACGTTGCAAACGCATAGGGTTAAACAAAGGTAATTGAGCTTCTTGGTTATTGACAATTGTGGATCACTTCTGTCAGACAGATAGCCACACATTTCAGTCTTGTAACACAAGCCTTGCGTATTCAGGCTACTTCCAGAATTTTCCTGCATTTACATTCATGTTACCCTTGGGCATGTCGACCAAATTGAGCCAGTTTTGTTTTGTGTCAGGGGCATGCTTCATTAACATAACTCTAATTCACAGGATGGGATCCGGTTTAGGAAGCAGAGACCACTCGTCCCCTGTGATATCGGGTAAGAAGACTGGAAACTTCAGTTTCAAAAGAAGGAAAGATTTGTAACATGTCGGTGGTGTGCTGTGGATAATCAGGAGTTGTTATGGGCTCAGTGGGGAAATCGGAACAAAATCCCCATCCTCAAAAATGGTTGGTATGCCAGATATAGGCTCTGATTTCTGGTAGAATCTAAGTTCTCTGTATTTTTGTTTTAATCCTGTTTGTAAATTATTGAAATTGTTCAATCGTTGAAATTGAATATGGTTGGCTTTCAAGTAGGGATAAAGGAGATTAGTTACAAACTGACTGGAGGGTAGTCATGGCTTGTAAGAAGAACAAGAATCAATACTTCATTTCATAATCACTGAACGATCCTTAAACGTAAAGAAATCATGTTATTTCCAAAATGCAGATCAGGTTCAAAACTGTCCCAGATCTCGAACTTTCGGCAACAAAACCCAAACATTCAATCACCAACAAACGCATGTGCATTCAAACCGAATCACAAAGGGTTAAACTTTCTACAAACTCTCAGTCTCTCTCTCCTCCTCCTCTCTCTGTCTCACACACACACGAACATTTTCCAACTTTCTTCATATCTCAGTTTTTAGCGATGTTTATTCCGTTCTTGTAAGGTTAATGATGCCCTCACATTCCTGAACATTCAAAGTTATGGAGTTTATTCTCATAAATTCTGACTGTGATACATAACTGGTTATTCAAGTGTGCAAAATCTAAATTCCTCTCAGGATTTCCGTTTGCAATTTGAACAATATTTTCAAGATAAGATTTCATGCCTCTGAGTTCGCCCACAACCCAGGTGAAATACAACTGCGTCTTTAACAATTGTCCAATATGTCCAATATGCCCTGTATGCCAAATCCATTAAAGTCCTGAAGCAAGCAGGTATAATTACAGCAGATTTGTACGAGCTAATTAAAACTAATGTTGGGCACTCAAACAGATCATGGGCATCTTGAAGCATGACGCGGACCTTGGTGTGTGTCCAGGGCTTATCAAAAGGGGTTTCACTTGTCATAACCCTGGGGCAAGCAAAATCCGTGTGACTAATTTTGTAAATCTTAAAATGTTTTCAGCAGAACTTTCTGTCCAGATGCTAAGGCCCTGTTGAGTACACAAACTAGTATTTTGTGGCCTAGTAGCAAGAATTGTATCAGCATTTTAAACAGCATTTTATTGTCCCTGGACAGCTTACCTCTTTTTTAACACGACAAGAACAGCAATCACCCTCCACATTTCAGAAACAAATAAATGTGCATTCAAACCGAATCACAAAGGGTTACATTTTCTGCAAGCTGAAGGGCTCTCTCCTGCTGTCTCTCTCTATCCCTCTCTGTCTGTCGATCTCTCTCTCTTTCTCTCTCTCACACACACACACACACTCTCTCGCACAACACGCACACCAAACAAACAGAATAACAAAACTAATCAGCAAAGCAACACAAGCCGCGTCAAACATATACGACAGGTACAACAAACAAAAAGACTAATAAGTAGCCAAGTATCGAACATTTGACTACCAGTCATTGGTGCCTTTTGCTTTTGTTTCTATTGATGTTTAACTCGAGGACATTCATTTTAGAGGACCTCAATAGATTTCATGGTACCACTATTAGTTGATTCAATTCCCAATTTGGTGGCAGTATCCTGCCATAAGCGCAAACTGATCTTTTGTGACTTTTGTCACAGAATTGTCCCCACAGTCTAATTAATTGCCAAATCAATTGCTGGGCTGACTTAACCAATTGCATAATTTTATGGCCAGCTCGTAGCTACTTCTCATCACTTAATGCCATTGTTAAGGCGCCAAAAGCTTTCACAGACTGCCAGATTTCTCCAGAAACTTCTCACACACATCTCATAGAATAATTTAAGTGACAATTCAAATAATGCCATCCGACTGAATCACCCTATTCAGATCCGTCTCTCAACTCTGTCCTGAGATCCCCCATCTGAGGTGGAGTTGTTGCCTCTCACAAAGGTTCACGACCTTCGTTTCACTTTAAAACCTGGAGTTTCCAACTTCAGACGTCGCTGACCTCTATCTGTTTAAAAATGAAGTTCCCAACCCCAGACGTTTCCGACTTCTATCTCTTTAAAAAATGGAGTTCCCAATCCCGGAATCCTCGACTTCTATCCCTTTAAAAATGTAGTTTCCAACTCCGGAAAGCTGCGATTCCATCTCTTTAATGAACGGAGGTCTCAGCTCCAGAAGTCTCCGACTTCTATATCTTTAAAAACGGAATTCACAACTCAAAAAGTCCTCGAATTCTATCTCTTTAAATAACGAAGTTCCCAACTCCCAACTCACGCTTATTCCACCATTCCCCTTTTTCATAGGATCCCTCTGACCCTATCCTTGCCAAGACAAATCCTTTCTGGCTGGACTGGACAATAGACAGCGAGGGTTCAGTTCAGCCACTTCTTGAATGAGAGGAAAACCAAACGGATATAAAACACTCACGTCTGGCTGACCAATTGCTCAATACCCAATATTAGAGGAATCAAGGCTCTTACAACACTGCCCACGATCCGTCCGGCCCGAATCCACGAGGCAAGGCACCATATGAAGACCTAGACCCCCGGGAGGGGCTTCTCGGTTCTGTAATCGGTCAAAAGAATCACTAGGAGTATGGTCTGCTTCAGCAAGGTTTCACAATTTATTACAATGCCGGGCACATGTTTGACCCACAACAAAGAGGTTAACACTTTCTGTGCTCCTTGGAGATAACTGCGCAACCGACTTTGAACAATAAACAATTTTATATGTTTCTTAAGAGATAGTTCAATCTTAACTGCAAAAGAAAACCAATGAAATGTAATAAGGTGACGTAATGGACAGCAGATTAATACAATGATATTTCTTGGGAAACAATATTGTCTTACGTACATTATTGCCTCATACTTATGGTTCAAGGTTAGCCAGGGTAGTCAGCAAATGTTTTATGATTTGTATCATGAAGACTCCATTGTCTGCTTTATCTTTTAATTCAGCTAGCTCAGCAAAGCAGGAAGGCAGCTTCCAATCATTTTAGCATAGTATTAACCTGAAGCCATTTTTTATATTACTTCAAGTTGAAAAGTCATTTTTGGTTCAGAAAAGCTTGCACAGATTTGTTGGTCATGACAACATCCTGAATCCATATTTTAGATCCTCAATATCTCCAGTGCTTTGGAGCCTTCTGTGAAGCGTTCTTGTCCTGTGTCTTCTGGAAAGTATTTGGTTCCGTTTCTGCTGCTGGTGGTTCGCAGTTCTGGTTGTTCATTGTAGACGCTAATATATTTGGTCAACATCAATGTGTTTGTAGATCGAGTCCTGGCAGAACGACATGTTTCTAGAAGTACCCAAACTGTCCTTTGTTTAGATTCTCCTGTGACCTTTGTCTTGTCCCAGTCAATGTTGTGGTTCTTGTCATCTGTGTGCATGGCTATTGGGACAGCTGGTCATGGCCTTTAGTGGCCAGCTGGTGTTGGTAGACGAGGATTGCTGGTTGTCTGCTCGTTTGTCGTATATAGTGTTTTTTGCAGTCTTTGCATGGAGTCTTTTAAATTATTTTAGTCTTGGCACATGATGGGTGTAGAGTGTCTTGGTCTGATGATTTGTTGTCTGAGTGTCGCAGTTGGTTTATGGGCTGTTATGAATCCGAATATTTGGAGACGTCTGGCTGTCTGTTCAAGACAATTTTTCATGTGAAGTATCGTGGCTAGTGAGTTAGGGTGCGGCATTTCCTCGCCACGTTGTTTGCGAGTTAAGCGCACATAGCTCCTTGAAAGTGGAGTCGCAGGTAGATAGGGTAGCGAAGAAGGCGTTTGGTATGCTTTCCTTTATTGGTCAGAGTATTGAGCACATCAGTTGGGAGGTCATGATGCGATTGTACAGGACATTGGTTAGGCCACTGTTGGAATATTGCGTGCAATTCTGGTCTCCTTCCTATCGGAAATATATTGTGAAACCTGAAAGGGTTCAGAAAAGATTTACAAGGATGTTGCCAGGGTTGGAGGATCTGAGAGACAGGCAGAGGCTGAACAGGCTGGGGCTGTTTTCCCTGGAGCGTCGGAGGCTGAAGGGTGGCCTTATAGAGATTTAAAAAATTATGAGGGGCATGGATAGGATAAATAGGCAAAGTCTTTTCCCTGGGGTTGGGGAGTCCAGAACTAGAGGGCATAGTTAAGGGTGAGAAGGGAAAGATATAAAAGAGACCTAAGTGACAACTTTTTTCACGAAGTGGGTGGTACGTGTATGGAATGAGCTGCCAGAGGATGTGGTGGAGGCTGGTACAATTGCAACATTTAAGAGGCATTTGGATGGGTATATGAATAAGAAGTGTTTGAAGGGATATGGGCGGGATGCTGACAGGTGGGACAAGATTTGGGTTGTGATATCTGGTCGGCATGGACGGGTTGGACTGAAGCGTCTTTTTCCATGCTGTACATCTCTATGGCTCTATGACTCTATAGTTGTTCTTCTTCATTCCTTCTCAGGTTTGATGTGGTGCAGTCTTTTGTAGCCCGATTGAAGAGGGTCGTAATGCAGCTAATTTTGTACATGTATGGGTGGATGCTGCTGTAAT
>NC_057717.1:46652959-46665352 GCF_004010195.1 Chiloscyllium plagiosum | reverse complement strand
CTGCCTGTATTCCTGATGAGGGGCTTTTGCCCAATACATCGCTTTTCCTGCTCCTCGATGCTGCCTGAACTGCCGTGCTATTCCAGCACCATTCTAATCCAGAAGTGATGGGCTCACGGGCCAGAGTAGATCGGTGAGTAGAGTAGCAAAAGGTGAACGGGATAGTGTAGGTCGTTGAGTACAGGGGTAACTTGTGATGGGGATAATGTCGGTCACTAAGTACAGGGGTGATAGGTGAATTGGACGGTGTAGCTCAGTGAGTACAGGGTTGATGAGTGAAATGGGCTGTGAAGGTGAATGAATATCTGAGTAATGGGAGAAAAGGACAGATTTGGTGAATTACAACGTAAGTCATGGGGAATGGAGCACTAAAGGTCAGTGAGTAAATGCATGGATTGGAAACGGAACAGTATAAGTCAGTGAATGCAGGACTGGTGGCTGAACGGCTCAGTCAGTACAGGGATGATGGGTGAATGGGACAGGTCAGATCAGTGAGTATAGGAGTAATGTATGAAGAGGGCAGTGTTGGTCACTGTGTACAAAGGTGACGAGTGGACTTGGCCCTGTATGTCAGTGATTACAAGAATGATGGTTGAATGGAACAGTGCAGGACAGGGAATGCATGAATGATGGGTGATTGGGAGAATGTAGTTTTGCGAGAACAGTGATGATGGCTGAACGGAACACTGTTACTCAGTATGTAAAATGGTGGAGTGTCAACGGGACTGCGTAGCTAATTATAGAGTCATAGAGGTGTAAAGCATGGAAACAGACCCTCGGTCCACCCTGTCCATGCCGACCAGAAATCCAACCCAACCTAGTCCCATCTGCCAGCATGCAGCCCACATCTCTCCAAACCCTTCCTTTTCATATACCAATCTAAATTCCTCTTAAATATTGCAATTGTACCAGCCTCCATCACAGCCTCTGGCAGCTGATTCCATACACGTACCACGTTCTGCGTGAAAACGTTGCCCCTTAGGTCTCTTTTATATCTTTCCCATTTCACCCTAAACCTATGCCCTCTAGTTCTGTACTCCCCGACCCCAGGGAAAAGACTATTTATCCTATCCATGCACCTCATAATTTTGTAAATCTCTCTCAGGTCACCCCTCAGCCCCCGACGCTCCAGGGAAAAGAGCCCCAGCCTGTTCAGCCACTCCCCATAGCTCAAACCTCCAACCTTTGCAACATCCTTGTAAATATTTTCTGAAACCTCTTCAAGTTTCACAGAATATTTCCGATAGGAAGGAGACCAGATTTGCACGCAATATTCCAACAGTGGCCTAACCAATGTCCTGTACAGCCGCAAGGTGACCTCACAACTCCTGTACTCAATGCACTGACCAATAAAGGAAAGCATACCAAACGCCTTCTTCACTATCCTATCTACCTGCGACTCCACTTTCAATGAGTTATAAACCTGCACTCCAAGGTCGCTTTGTTCAGCAACACTCCTTAGTACGTTAGCATTAAGTATATAAGTCCTGCTAAGATTTGCTTTCATAAAATGCAGCAGCTCACATTTATCTGAATTAATCTCCATCTGCCATTTCTCAGCCCATTGGCCCATCTGGTCAAGATCCTGTTGTAAGCTGAGGTAACCCTCTTCGCTGTCCACTACACCTCCAATTTTGGTGTCATCTGCAAACTTACTAACTGTATTATGCTCGCATCCAAATTGTTTATGAAAATGACAAAAAGTAGAGGACCCAGCATCGATCCTTGAGGCACTGCACTGGTCACAGGCCTCCTGTCTGAAAAACAACCCTCCACCATCACCCTCTGTCTTCTACTTTTCAGCTAGTTCTGCATCCGAATGGGTAGTTCTCCCTGTATTCCATGAGATCTAACCTTGCTAATCAGTCTCCCTTGAGAAACCTTGTCGAACGCCTTACTGGTGTCCATATAGTTCACATCTACTGCTCTGCCCTCATCAATCTTCTTTGTTACCTTTCAAAAAGCTCACTCAAGTTTGTGAGACATGATTTCCCACGTACAAAGCCATGTTGACTATCCCTAATGAGCCCATGCCTTTCCAAATACATGTACATCCTGTACCTCAGTATTCCCTCCAACAACTTGCCCACCACTGACGTCGGGCTCACCGGTCTATGGTTCCCTGGCTTGTCTTGAGCGCCCTTCTTAAACAGTGGCACCACGTTTGACAATCTCAAGTCTTCCGACACCTCACCTGTGACTAGCAATGATACAAATATCTCTGCAAGAGGCCCAGCAATTATGTATTTATCTTCCCACAGAGTTTTAGGTTACGTCTGATGAGGTCCTTGTGATTTATCCACCTTTCACCTTTTCAAGACATCGAACAATTCCTCCTCTGTAATCTGGACATTTTGCAAGATGTGAGCATCTAATTCCCTACAGTCTACAACTTCCATATCCTTTTCCACAGTAAATACAGATGCAACGTGTTCATTTAGTATCTCCACTATTTTTTGTGACTCTTCACAGAGGCCGCCTTGCTGATCATTAAGGGGCCCAATTGTCTCCCTCATTACCCTTTTGTCCTTAATATATTTATAAAACCCCTTTGGATTCTCCTTAATCCTATTTGCCAAAGCTTTCTCATGCCCCCTTTTGCCCTCCTGATTTCCCTCTTAACTATACACTTACTTCCTTTGTACTCTTCTCAGGATTCACTCGATCTATCCTGTCTGTACCTGACATATGGTTCCTTCTTTTTTCTTAACCAAACTCTCAATTTCTTTAGTCACCCAGCATTCACTATACATACCAGCCTTCCCTTTCACGCTGACAGGAATATACTTTCTCTGGATTCTTGTTATCTCATTTCTGAAGTCTTCCCTTTTTCTAGCCGTCCGTTTACCTGCAAGCATCTGCCTCCAATCAGCTTTCGAAAGTGTTTGCCTAATACCATCAAAATTGGCCTTTCTCCAATTTAGAACTTCAAATTTTAGATCTGCTCTATCCTTTTCCATCACTATTTCAAATCGAATAGAATTATGGTCGCTGGCCCCAGAGTGTTCCCCCACTGACGCCTCAGTCACCTGCCCTGCCGTATTTCCCAAAAGTAGTTCAAATTTTGCACCTTCTCTCACAGGTACATCCACTTGCTAAACCAGAAAGTTTTCTTGTACACACTTAAGATATTCTTCTCCACCTAAACTTTTAACACTATGGTAGTACCAGTCGATGTTTGGAAAGTTAAAATCCCCTACCATAGCTACCCTATTATTCTTACAGATAGCTGAGTTCTCCTTCCAAGTTTGTCTCTTAATTTCCCTCTCACTGTTAGGGGGTCTATAACACCATCCCAGTAAGGTGATCATCCCTTTCTTATTTATCAGTTCCACCCAAATAACTTCCCTGGATATATTTCTGGGAAAATCCTCCCTCAGCACAGCTGTAATGCTATCCCTTATCAAAAATGTCACTCCCCCTCCTCTCTTGCCTCTCTTTCTATCTTTCCTGTAGCATTTGTGTCCTGGAACATTTAGCTGCCAGTCCTGCCCTGACCAATGTTTCTGTAAATGCTATGATATCCCAGTCCCATATTCCTAACTATGCCCTGAGTTCATCTGCCTTCCCTGTTAGGCCCTTTGCATTGAAATAAATGCAGTTTAATTTATTAGTCCTACCTTGTCCCTGCCTGCCCTGACTGTTTGACTCACTTCTGTTCTCAACTGTACCAATTGATCTCCTTCCTTAGTATCTCCCTGGGTCCCCCCCTCCCCGACCTTACTAGTTTAAAACCTCCCAAGCAGTTCTAGCAAATTTCCCTGCAAGTATATTAGTCCCCTTCCAATTGAATACGGGGTAATGGATAAAAGCAACAATGTAGGTGAGTGAGGACAGAAGTGAAGTATAAACAGGACAGTTTAGGTCAGTGAGTACAGGGATAATGGGTAAGAAGGGCAGTGTTGGGTCAGTGAACGCAGAAGGGATTGGTGATCGGGAGTGCAGGTACATACTGATTATTTGGGTGGAGCACTGACCTCATCGGTGAATGGGATGATGTAATTCAGTGAGTATAGGATGATGAGTAAACAGGTCAGTATAGGTGAGTGAGGACAGGGTGATGGAGAAATGTTGCAGTGTGGGTCAGTTTGTGTAGGAGTGATGGGTAAATGGGCAATGCAGGTCAGGGAATACAGGATGATAAATGGATCAAAGACTGTGAGTACAGTGAGTACAGAGGTGATGGCTGAACGGGATAGTGTAGGTCCTTGAGTGATAAGATTAAGGGTGCAAATTATAATGTACGTCAGTGAGTACAGAGGTGTTGAGGAAACCGACAGTGTAGGTCGAGGAGTACAGACCTGTTGGAGAAACGGAACAGCGTAGGTCAGTGAGTACAGGGGTGATGCCTGAACAGGTCAGTGGAAGCCCATGAGAACAGGGATAATGCGGGAACCGAACAGTTTCAGTCTACGAGTAGAGGGGTATTGGGGAAATGCTCGTCAGTGAGTACATTGAAGATGTATGAATGGGGCAGTACTGCTCATTTTTTTATAGGTGTGATGGGCGACCGGCAATGCAGATCAACGAATACCATGTGACAAATGATTCCAAGTGTGCGGGTCAGTGGGTATAGGATGATGGATTGAACCGTAGGCAGTGAATACAATGATGATATGTTGATGGGACAGTGTAGTTCAGTGAGTACAGAAGTGATGGATGAAAGTGAGTGTAAGTCATGGAGTTCAGGGGTGTTCAGTAAACGGGGAATTATTCGTCAGTTAGTACAGAGTGATGGGTGAATGAGACAGTGGAGTTCAGTGTGTACAGGGATGAAAAGTAAACAGAGCATTAGAGGACAGTTAATGCAGCAGTGATGGATAAATGGAACAGTGTAGATCAGTGAATACAGTGGTGGTGAGTGAATAGAATAGCACAGGTCAGTGAGTACAGCAGTAATTGTTGAACTGGACAATGTCGGTTGGTGAGGCCAAGGATGATAGATGAACAGCGCACTGTTGATCAAGGAGTACAGGGTTGAGGCATAAATGGGACAGTGTAAATCAGTGAGTACAGGACTGATGGTGAGTGCGAAAGTGAAGGTCAGTGAGTACAGGAGTGAATGCTGAACGGGACAGTGTAGACAAATGCCTATGGGGCGATGAGTGAATGCGACAGTGTAGCTCAATGAGTACAGAGATAATCGATGAAAAGGATGGTGTACGTCATTGACTGCAGAGATGATAGGTGAAAGTGATTCGCTCTGAGTACAGGGGACATTCAGAAGGGTCGTGGATAACCAGAAGTTTAGTGAGTATGCATAGAGATGAATGAAAATTTCTGCAATGGAGAAGTTCAGACAAGGATGAATGTAGGAAGAAGTTGTTAGTCTTCATGATGTATATTCAATGTGGTCAGAAGATCAACTCAGTGGAAAAGAGAGTATTGAGGTACTGCAAAGACAGGTTCCTGCTCAGATATTCCAGACGAGGATTGAAATCAATAAGTAGGATTTGATCCAGGATGCCGCGATGAAGACTGATGATTAAGTCTTCTGTTGTTCAATATCAGACACACATTCAGGTATTTCCTGTGGAACATAGTCGCAGTTGGAAGCACAAAGGGAAATTAATTTATCAAATGAGCATTAATCAACAATTTGATTGTTTTAAATTGATCAGAAAGTAATTTCATCACTTAGCCAACAGACAAAGTTTACCCACAATGATCACGTCAACATCCATGGATGGCATAGTCTGAGTAATATGTAGAACACAACTCCTTCATTGTTTGTGAGTGTGTGGGGAGTGCGGCGGTGGGGTGTTCAGTCAGCTTGGTTAACACAGACCAGCGAAAACGAGAGGAATGCATGGAGTTCAGTTTCCTCATTGTCTCTGTAGGTGGGATTAAGTCAACTGGAGGAACACAGACCAGGGGCAATCTTAGTCCTAAAGAGCGCACGGTTCTCTCACTGCATTTTTGTGTTTGACTGAGTCAGCTGCTCCAGTACAGATCAGAGACAGTCTGAGTAATATATAGTGCACGTCTCCCACTCTGTATCTATGTGTGTACTTCAGTCAGTTGACTTAACATCGACCCGAGGCAGACTTATTAACGAATAGAACACTGATCCCTTACCGGCTCTGATTGCAGGGTTTAGACAGCTGGGTAAATCTATACTCGTGACAAACTTGGTAATATATAAAGGACAACTCCATCACTGTCTGCACAATTCATATATCTTTTCTCAATTCCAAATGTGTAATTTTGGCAGAATAAGCTGGTTTAAGAAAGGCCATAGACAGTCTGAATCATGTACAAAGTACAATTCCCTTATTGTCTATATGTGGGCCGTTCATTCAGATGGGTTATCACAGACCAAAACATTGTGTGTAATATCCAGAGCACAGCACAATCTTCGTCTCTGTGCGTGGGGCTCAATGGGCTGCGTAAGCTCATTTCAGGGGCAGGCTGCAAGCATGGTCTTGTAAGGTATGGAATGAGGATAGAGACGTCCATGTGCTACAACTTCTCCAGTTAAAAGAGGAAGTGCCGTTCATCTATGGGGAGGAAATGGGCGTGCAGGTGGATTGGCCGGGGAATCTCAGAGGGCTGACGAACACATTAAACACAATCATGGGGAACCTAGTTTGATGGAAATAGTGGGCATTTCTGAACGCACACCAGCACCTCTCCCCAACCCTGGACAGAAGGTACCACCATTGGAAGAAATGCGTTGGAAATTGATAAACTGAGATACTGGGATGGAATCATCACAAGAAGCGGGCTGTGAGGATGTATAAAAACAACGTAGGTTGGTGTTGGTGGGTTTGAAGTAGATTTTGCTGACACCCAATCTGCAGAAAGAGAAAGAGAGATGTCGAGGAAAGGAAAGGACCAATCGCAAAAGGATCAGATAAAGGTCAGATGGGAATGGAAATTTGAAGCAAATATCATATATGTTTTATCAATTCCAAATATGTGAGGGAAGCAACACCATTATCAGGGAAGGCGGCAGGAGCTCATGAATTTAAAATTCTGAAATTGACATCAAAGGAAGAAAAATCATCGATGTAAATGGGAACGGATCGACAAGGATAGAAACAGCACATCAGGTATGATGCAATAAGTTCCACGAGGCAAGAACAGGCAGAACAATATGTTTGCAATCGCAGTCCTATTCATGCCTTTTGTAGGGTTTGGTGGCCTATTTACTTTGAAGAGTTGTGTAGTGGTGGTGATAAGGGTGGGTAGTTCGAAGGAATCCCCATTTAAGCTCAGTGATAGTTGTGAAAAAATAGTTTGATGTCAGATGGTGGGGTGATCATCGAGAGATAGGAAGACGTGTCCGAGAACTGGCCCTCGGTTTCAACAAGTTACAGCACATTTAACTTTGTCTACTCTGGTCACTCTCACAATGTGTTCTCCTCTGCATGGGTGAGACAAAGAAGAGACTTCCTGATTGTTTCACCAAACACCTACATTTTGTCCGTAAAAAATGACCCTGAGCTTCCAGTTTCTTTCCACTTTAACCCCATTGCCGTCTTCCCATTTCAGCAGTTCTATCCTAGACTTGCTGCGATGAACCAGGCAAGCTCAATGCAAGCTGCAGGAGAAAAACCTCATCTTCTTTCTCGGTATCTTACATCCTTCCAACTCAAAAATGTGATCGACAATTTCAGAATATAAACACCCACCTTCATGTCCATTACCCACTTCACACACTTGGATCCCATTTTTTCAGCAGTGCAGAAGCACAGCTAGATGAAAGGGAGGACTGCAGTTGCTGGAAAAGAGAGTCAACATTAGAGTGGTGCTGGAAAAACACAGCAGGTAACGCAGCATCCGAGCAGCAGCAAAATCGACGTTACGGACAGGATATCTTCATCAGGAGCACAACCACCCCATTTTCAATATATCAAAATAAGCATTTTCCGCATGTATTACCATAAGCATTTACCTCCTACTCTGATTAACATCAGCAGTCACTTTGTTAGCCTTTCCCTTTGTATACCTCCGACTCTATCTCTTTCGACATCATTCCCATGTATTCTGTAAACTCTCCCAAACAATCCCACTCTACATTATCAATAGAAATGCCATCAATTCCCAGCTGGTTTAAGTTATGTCAAAAAGGTCACTACTTTTTTTCACCAGACGCTGCCAGACCTATCTCATTTCTCCATTACTGTCTGTTTGGGTGTCGGATGGAAGTTCTGAAGATCAGCCGCATCTGAAACAACTCTGAAACAGCTCACGGACTGAGGAGACTCCTCCTCATGTACCTTCTTTCCACAACAATGGGGAAGCCCAGTGCATCTGGATAAAAACCAAAACAGTGAAGTGGATGGTCCACTAGCATTTTGTAATGATGCCATCAGTATCCAAGAAGCAGGAGAATCGACGTTTTGTGCATGAGCCCTTCTTCAGGCTCATGCCCGAAACGTCGATTCTCCTGCTCGTTGCATGCTGCCTGACGTGCTGCGCTTTTCCAGCAACACATTTTTCAGCTCTGATCTCCAGCATCTGCAGTCGTCACTTTTTTCCTTTCTACTCAAGAAACTATCTGTCTCTGTCTTAATAGTATTCAACAAATTTGCCTCCGTAGCCCCCTGTGGCACTGACGCACACCATATGGCCGTAGAAATTTCTGTACAACAATGTTCAAATGGGTTTTCGTTCACTCTGAGGTTGTGCTCTGCATCCTATTTTCTCTTATTCAGTGAATTACCTTCTTCACCATCGAGGCCTCTCTGTATTTGGTAAGCTCAAATAAGATCCTTTCTCAACGTTCTAACCTCCAAAAGGTACAGAAAGAGAGATCACAAACACTGCTCATATGAAAAGCCACTGTGAACATCGCTGAATGATTTGAAGGAAAAAAAAACTGAACGCAATAGGTACGGCAAAGTTATAGGCCCTGAATTCGTGCAATAAAATTAATGATTTGTGCAGCCAGGTAAGCCATTTCCCTGGCCAACACAAACTCTGATGTCTAATCAAAAACGTAGAAAATTGTACAAATGGTCTCGGCTCCTAAAAGGAAGGTACGTCCATTCTGATAAATTTCCAACCTGTCAGTGCCATTACAATAGCCAAATTGGTGGACGTTCTCTTTGACACAGCTGCCAAAGCAGCACATGCACAAAAATTACCTACTCCGTGGGATTTCTGACAGGTCCGCACGTGAAGGCCGTTTTTTGATGGAAATATGTTTGAATTACGAATCCAGAAAACCGGGGAAATGCT
The DNA here is from genome assembly GCF_004010195.1 of Chiloscyllium plagiosum. Taxonomy (NCBI): domain Eukaryota; kingdom Metazoa; phylum Chordata; class Chondrichthyes; order Orectolobiformes; family Hemiscylliidae; genus Chiloscyllium; species Chiloscyllium plagiosum. The sequence goes on along the minus strand of NC_057717.1, from coordinate 46,656,163 downwards.
GCAGCAGCTGCTGAAAGATAAAGTCATTCTTAAAATCTGGAATTTCAAAAGCTGGAATCAGTAATAGTGACCTTAAAACCAATGTCAATTGTTCATAGCAATTTGATTCCTCGAATGTCTTTAAAAACGTCAACTTATTGTCCTTCATGGTCAGGTCTAAAAGTGACTGCAGACACACAGAAATTTGCTTAAATCAAAGGCACCCTCTTGCCAAGCACCACATTCGATTATACTAAACTGGTCGAAGTTCTCATAGGATGAAACTGGACAGAAGACCTGGAACTGCTCTAGATGGGGTGGCACAGTGGCACAGTGGTTAGGTACTGCTGTCTTACAGCATGGGACCTGTGGTCGACTCCAGCCTCGGGCGACAGTCTGTGTGGAGATTGCACGTTCTCCCGTGTCAGTGCGGGTTTCCTCTGGGTAGTCCGGTTTCCTCCCACAGTCCAAAGATATGCAGCTTATGTGAATTGACCATTCTAAATTGCCCGTAGTGTTCAGGGATGTGTAGGTCATGTGTATTAGTCCGACATAAATGTAGAGTAAAAGCCTAAGCAGTTGGCTTGGCCGAGTTACTCTTCAGAGGGTCTGTTTGGAGTTTTGGGCCGAAGAGCCTGTTTCTACACTGTCAGGATTCTAGACATCAGACAACGAGAACTAGAAACCCCGACATTTCGAGCCTGTACAGGCCACTTTCCACACATCTGAGAGCTTGTAACAACATTTTCAGAGTTTTTCAAAATACTACAAAGGAACATTGGGAAAGAAGTATTGAACACAATGAGCCTCCGGCCCTGCCTCCTGCAATTTTGTTCATGGTTGTCCAGCTCCTCAATACATTTTTAAAACACAACATGCACATCATTTTCATGAGTATAGGAATCAAAATGTAGAAATTCGGAACTGGAGTAGGCCCTTTGGCCGATTGAAGCTTGTACCCCATCATCTAATATGATTGGTAAGCCTCGACCGCAACACCATGTTCCTGCTTTCTCCCCAACCCTGTCGTATCTAGAAATGCATCTACTGTGTTCTTATTTATATTCAATACTCTGGACTCGACAGATTTACGTGGGGGGTACATTCGCACCTAACCAGTGTCTGAATTTAGAAAGTACTGCCCATCTCAGTACAAATTGGCTTGTCTTAGATACTAAGTCTGTGACCCCTTGATATATACCTAACAGCCATCCCTGTATCCAATCTGTCCATCCCTGTCAGAGCTTTTATTTTATGTTTCAGTGTTTCTGCCTATTGTTCTTTAGTGTAACGAATGCACACTTGGTCGAATAAGTCTCTTTTCACAAGTCAAACCTGTAATCCCAGCGATCTCGTCATTCCTGTTGGTCATTCAGCCTGTGAAAGCTTTTGCCTTTATTAGGTAAACATGACATGGACGTGCCGGTGTTGGACTGAAGTGGGCAATGTTAAAAATCACATTATACCAGGTTAAACTCCAAACTGGTATATTTTGTTCCCATACACTGCTTGCTCTCAGCTGCCCCATTCTGAATCCAAGTTTGTATATTTTTAGATTCGATTCCCTACAGTGTGGGAATAGGTCCTTCAGCCCAACAAATCCACTCCGATCCTCCGAAGAGCAACCCACCAAGACCCATTTCATACATTCACCCCTGACTCATGCACCGAGCACTACATGCAATTGAGCTGACCAAATCATCGAACCGACACATCCTTGGACTGTGCGAGGAAACTGGAGCACCTAGAGGAAACACACACAGACATGGGGAAAATGTGAAATCTCCACACAGACAGTTGCTCGTTGCGGGAATTAATCCTGGGTGCAAGGCACTGTGTGGCAGCAGTGCTGACCACTGAGCTACTGTGCTGCCCTCTAATATTACCGCACTCTAATGTGATTTTACATGAAACAGTAAGTGTGCTGGTGGGGTTTTGACAAATAATTTCTGAAAATGAAGGTATATTACATATAATTGATTTCCTATTAGTTATTGTTACAGGCCAAGCCAACCCATCACAAAATATATTAGGAAGCTAGATTACCACTGTACTTCTTTCATATTTCCAAAGCTGTATTCTGTGAACGATGAGAACTTAAGAAGATATTAATTTGAGGGACAGCAAATTATATCTAGGGCAGGTGCAAGGGTGAGTTAATTGGGAGGAGCTGTTATCAGGCAACTCCACATTTGACATGTGGGTGTTTTTCAAATCAATGCACAGGATTAGCATAGAGTCATAGAATCACAGAGGTCTTTAGCATGGAAACAGACGCTTCTGTCCAACACGTCCAAGCCAACCAGATATCCCAACACAATCTAGTCCCACCTGCCAGCACCCGGCCCATATCCCTCCAAACTCTTCCTATTCATATCCGCATCCAAATGCCTCTGAAATGTTGCAATTGTACCAGCCTCCACCGCTCATTCCATACACGTACCACCCTCTGTGTGAAAAGGTTGACCCTTAGGTCTCGTTTATATCTTTCCCCTTTCACCCTAAACCTATGCCCTCTAGTTCAGGACTCCCCAACTCCAGGGAAAAGACGTTGACTATTTACCCTATCTCTGCCCCTCAGGATTTTGTAAACCTCGATAAGGTCACCCCTCGGCTCCCTGGAAAACAGCCCCAGCCTGTTCAGCCTCTCCCTATTCCACAAATCCTCCAACCCTGGCAATGTCCTTGTAAATCTTTACTGAACCTTTTCCATTTCCACAATATCTTTCCGATAGGAAGGAAAGCGGAATTGCATGGAATATTCCAACCGTAGCTTAACCAATGTCTTGTACAGCCCAACATGACCTGCCAACTCCTGTACTCAATACTCTGACCAGTAAAGCAAAGCATACCAAACGCCTTCTTCACTGTCATAAGAATCTGCGACTCCACTTTCAAGGAGATATGAACCTGCACTCCAAGGTCTCTTTGTTCATCAACACTCCGTAGAACCTTACCATTAAGTATATAAGTCATTCTAAGATTTGCTTTCCCAAAATACAACATATCGCATTTATCTGAATTAAACTCCATCTGCCACTTCTCAGCCCATTGGCGCATCTGGTCAAGATCCTGGTGTGATCTGAGGTAACCCACTTCGCTGTCCACTACACCTCCACTTTTGGTGTCATCTGCAGACTTACTAACTGTACATCGTATACTCAAATCCAAATCATTTATGTAAATAAACAATATTAGAGGACCCAGCACCAATCCTTGTGGCAC
>NC_057717.1:46646914-46650188 GCF_004010195.1 Chiloscyllium plagiosum | reverse complement strand
CGAATCTGTTCAATGTAAAAATCAGGAGCTCATTCCTGACTGACAGTCTGTTACATAGGAAAAGTTCCACGTCAGTCATAAAATCATTTTTTTGGAACATAGTGTCAAGTTATGGCCATTCTGTTCATCATGCATGTTCCTCATGCAGAAAAGACAGCCTTTCAATCCATCCCAGAAGATATAAACAGGAATAAGGCAACGCTATTCAGCTCCAAAGACATATCACGCACAGACAGCAAGAGGCAATTCACATTACATTACACAGCCAGGGCACATTACATCGGAACAGAAGGTGGGTTAGCAGCCTGTTGGCCCAATGAGAATGAAAAGCAAGGAAGGTACTCAGCACCTTGAGCAAAGGATTAATGTCTTTGGACATAGATGGGTAACCAAAACTGGAGGTGAAAGCCAATGGTGTGAAGTTTCTTCAGTGATTTCGGAACTGCTCTAACCTAGAAAAATGTGGAGTATTCCATCACAGTCTGGAATTCAACCTTGTCGATGATGAAGAGGCTTTGACGCGTCAGGGGGTGATTTACTCTTCACAATATTAATAGCTTCTGAAATGCTTTTGTGGCTGTTGTGTTCATGTGTCTGTCCAATGCAGTTGGACTCATCATGCTCAATTGTCAATGGTACTCGCCGCCCCTCCCCCACCAGTATGTTTGACCCGTGGGGAATTCAATGAAGGTAACAACATTTAATGTCAACTTGCGGAGTTGAAATTTTCTCTATTTTGCGATTGTTAGTGCCTCGCATTTGTCTGGCGTGCATGTTACCCACCAACTGCCAGCTCAAGCCTGGATATGGTACAGATCCTGTTGCATTTGAACATGGACTGTTTAGTACCGGAGGAACCGTGAATGTTGAACACATCACACTCAGCAGAGAACATCCTGACTTCTGACGTCATGATGGAAGGAAAGTCAGAAATGAAACAGCAAAATATGTTTGGGCCTAGTTACTACATGCAGAACGTTGCACATATGGTTTGGAGCAAGAAAAATGATATCAAACACCAACAACGATCTTGATACATGTCAGAGAAGACCATAACTAGTGGAGAGCTGCCCCTGCGTGGATTTATCACTTGCTGTAGAAATGTTCTGGATGTCTTTCCGTGACTCTCTAAAGACCACTAGGCCATCCAGATATTTTGCACAGATCATTATCTCAGCCACAACTTTGTTCATGAGTATTTGGAATGTGGCTGAATGTGAAGTTCTTCATTCCAAAAGGCATCATTTCAAATTGAGAGAGTCCATTTGCGGTTTCAAACGCAGAAACGTCTTTTGCTTTCTCTGATAAACCCTGACCCTAAGCCTAACCTTAACCCTAATCCTGACCCTAACCCACGCAGTAAGTCCAACTTTGAAATGTAACTTGCTTATCCAACTTTTTCTTTCCAGCCCTCCAAACTTCGAATTGTGTGTGAGCCTGATTTATAATGGCATTGATCTTTCGGTATTCCACACAAAATCGTTGAGTCCCTTCTGGTTTGGGAACTAACACGATCCGAAAACTCCAGTCACTCTGACTCAGTTCGATGATATAACCGACAAGCATCTCATCCACTTTCTTCAGGACATGTGTGACTTTGAAAGGTTTAAGTCTGTGTTGATTTACCGGAACATCATTCCCTACTTCCACCTTAGGCGCAATGGTATTAGCCCTCCCCATCTTAGTGCTGCATATTTCCTCATACTGCTGCAACAAACCTTTCATCTGGGTTCTTCTCTCCTAAGACGGATCGTTCACTAACCTAACCCATTCCTCAAGGACTTCCTCATTCTTTAACGTATTTTGAGGCACATCAAACTCCATGGAATCTGAATTTGATTCGTCATGCTGCGGGGTAGTAACTAACACCTGTTTGCCAGTTCCTGGTGTCTTTTAAAACAAGTTTCACCTTATTCACGTGATGTATCCGATTCGGTGTTTTTTCTATTCGGCATAGATTTTCCCTTGCCTGATAGTTACCTGGTTTAACTTTTTCTCCATTTGATAGGGTTCACTAAACCTAGCTTTGAAGGGCTCTCCTATCACTGGTACAATACTAATATGCATTCCAGTTGGAAAACGTCCACATTTCAGAGTTTTCATCTGCCACTTGCTTCATTCTGTGCTCTGCCGACTTCAGGTCCTGTTTAGCTCACTCAGCTACCCGAGTCAATCTCTCCCTCACCTCAGAAACATAATCAACGTGTGAAATCTCCGCCCTCCATCCTGTCAATTGTTCTTTAATTAATTTCACTTAATTAATTTCAAATGACCTCTCACCTCATGTCCAAGTATCAACTCAAAGGGACTAAACTGAAAGATTTGCCCGAGGTTTCTCTTATAGCAAAAAATATGTATTGAATACCTATATTCTGATCATTCGGGTAATCCTGACAGTACACTTTTAACGTGGTTTTCGGGGTCGGATGCCAACTTTCCAAAGCTTCCCAGGATTGAAGATGATACACATTTTACTTAAAATGCTATATCCCTAAGCTATCCATGCCTTCCTTCAACAGCTGAGCAGTAAAATTAGAGCCTTGGTCGGGCTGAATCTCTCTCCCTAGCCCATACTGAGTGAAGCAACCCATTAACTCCTTTGGCAACATTTTACATTAATTTTCTGTACTGGAATTGCTTCCAGAACTCTGATAGACACATGCTTTATGGTTAGCAAGTGTTGTTTCTCACTCTTAGTTTTAGGAAGTGGAACTACATATTCAATCATAATTCACTTGAAAGATTTTTTGAATGCAGTAATTGGCAACAAAGATGTCATTTTGTTTTTACTGCCTGTCACTTACCTATCATTTGGCATGTATGACATGTATTGCAAAATGCAACAACATCCTTGTGTAGTCCAGACGAACAGAAATGCTTTTGACCCTTAGTCAGAGGTTTCGTTAAAACTCCGTGACCTCCTACTGGTAGTTAATGTGCGACACATAAAACTTGCTGTCTGTATGCTTCTGCCAACATAATCTGGAGCACTTCTGCCCATTTCTCCTTTGCACTAGCCTGCCGTGGTCTCCCTTTTCATCTTAGGATTCAATCCTTAACATAATGAACCGTAATAATACATTCTGACTCATTTCCTGAGGATGCATTATGTGTCTGTATATGTGTGTGCATGCGCATGTGTGTGTACATATAATGTATATGTGTGCGTATATATACACATATATACAGTCATATACACACCTATTAACAGATCAGACGATCATTAGTCACTGTACAAAGCAATGCTAAAGAGAAAGATGAAGAAATTGTGTTT
>NC_057717.1:46645179-46646414 GCF_004010195.1 Chiloscyllium plagiosum | reverse complement strand
AAGTTAAAAATCACACAACATTAGGTTATAGTCCAACAGGTTTAATTGGAAGCACACTGCCAATTTGTAGCACAAGAGCTTACATCTAATTCATCAGTGAGGCATCACTGAGAGATTCTGTCCAAGATTTTGAATTGTAATAATGAATGGTCATGATCAATTGAAACATATTTCAACATAATAGTTTGGGATTGTTTTCTGTTTCCACTCTATTCTTCATGTGCTGAACAAAAATCAAGTGGATTCTTTCTTTCATTATTATAGTTGACTTTTGCAATTAAATCTCATGGAGAAAATATTCTTTTGCGAGTGATAATGCATTCAGTGTTGCAATCTAATTGTTGATTTCTATTTTGAATGAAGTTGAACGATCCTGCAATTTCAAAATCCCTGTGGAGGTTACACGACAGATAATAATAGCTTCAAATGCATATTAGCTCAGATTATGCTGCAGAGAGGTTGGTTGCAGTAAACGCTTTACCTGACATGGAAAATGACTCCTTTACAGCGCAATATGAGGAAAATATCATACACAATACTTGGTGTTATCGGTCTTCCTGGTAAGTGACTTTAATCATTGAAATTGTATAAATCTGTGTGAGTTGATCTTGCAAAACGATGCAAAACGTATTCTTAAATGCTGACCCCGTTGCCAATATTATACACTTTCAAAAATATGTATTAGCTTAGTGATACTGCTGGTGTTAGTTGAAAGTCTTGAGGTGTCTACTTTACAGTACTGAATCAAAACTGTGCCTTCAAGACACTAACGTACTTTCTTAATGCGTTTTGTTAATGAAGTATCGTGTTAAACTAAACATTAGGAGTTCAAAGGTAACTCGTCATTGAAGGCATTCTTTTGAATACCTGTTTGGGTCAAACATCATTGCGTTTAGATAAATCACCACACGCTGATATCTGTTGGCAATGGTCATGTGCTCGGTAATATGTCAAAGAATAAAATGTTGATTTTGGTCTGCGGTCTATTGAATTGGGCAAACAAAAAATTCAACTAGTTTTTAACTTATATTTGAACAATGGCCAGGACTGCAATTTCCAAATTTTTGGCACAAATACTTATTATCCTCTGAATTGTCGTAACTCTGACAAAATTTTGTTTTATTTTAGTGTAGATTAACCTGCTTCCTCAAGCACCGTTTAAGCATTGCGCATAGATACATGGCCAGAGATTTTGAACTGATCTGGTAGATCAGAACTGGGGACCTCTCTGAGGT
>NC_057717.1:46629521-46644337 GCF_004010195.1 Chiloscyllium plagiosum | reverse complement strand
TACTGGGTATTTCAAGGGCGTTGTACGTGAACATATTTCTCAGAAACATTGCAAATGTGTGGTCTAGAGCTCATCAGGAATATTCCTGTACAGGTACAATGCTTGAATATAAGGCTAAACATGCCTTTTTATCCTCTCTAAATTCGACTGATACATTTCCAGATTGTAGAATGTATCCTCACCATCTTCGAATCATGAATTAGCAATATGTTTGGATATCCTCCACTTCCCTCATTTAGTGCATTCGAACAAATTCAAGAGTCCAGACTTATCAAAGAAATATAGCAGTGCGAATATTTGATGCTACTTCTAACTCCTTCAACAATACTACTCATTATTCCTAAATTTCAGGATGTCGACAAATTGCATGAGCTATAATGCTGAGAGCGTTAGAAAAAAGTCCAGGGTCTTTCGACAGACATTACAAACAGGCAAATGGGAGGCAAAAACCTGAGAAAACGTTGGAGCACCATTGAGTTACGGTAACTGTCGAGACTGCAGACCGTCCAACCGTAAAACCTTCGAACTAACTGCCTGTCAACACAAGGGTGTTCATTTCACTCATGGACTGCAACGTTCAAGGAAACGACCAAGATCAACCTTCATAATAGAAGATTTTGAAAAAAAAATCTATTTATTCAATTTATTAAATTCACAAGTCAGGGATGACAAATAAACTTGGCGGGCAAAAGCAACACTTGAATATTATAAAGTATGCAAAAATACAAAGAATTGCCAATGATGAAGATCTGAAACAAAACAAGAACAATAAAGAAATAAAGTGGTGGAGAAATTCAACAGTTCTGGAAGGCAACGCCCCTAGTTCCCGAACCTACGGACAGTGGAAATTGTTTCTCTTTACCTACCCTGTTTTAAAATGACAATACCTTGAAAACTTTAACCAGACTCCCTTAGGCTTTCACTCTTAAAATTAAACAAGCTTAATTTGCATGCTGCCGCTTCATGACGTAATCCCTGATGTCCAGGTATCATTACTTTCAGGAGGAGACAGTGAGGTCTGCAGATGCTGGAGATCAGACTTCAGAGTGTCTCGCTGTAAAAAACACAGCTGGTCAGGAAGCATTCGAGGAGCAAGAAGATTGACGTTTTGGGCTGGAGCCCGTCATCAAGACTACACTGTGCTGTATCCAAAGCATGAGACGTTCATCCTATGGCATGGCAACCAGATGTGATCAAAGCATAGTAACTGGGGCCGAACCAAAATTTTAAGACCATAAGACGTCGGAGTGGAAGTTAGGCCATACGGCCCATCGAGTCCACTCCGCTATTCATGGCTGCTGGGCATTTCAACGCCACTTGCCATCACTCTCCCCGAATCCCTTAGTTACTTCTGTAATTAAGAATTTTTCAATCTCTCGTTGTAGTCATTTAACGTAATAACCTCCACGGTATTCCGTGGCAATGAATTCCACGGGCCCACCACGCTCTAGCTGAAGAATGTCTGTTCATTTCCATTCTAAATTAACCTCCTCTAATTCTAAGGCTGTGCCCACGGGTCCTAGTATTTCCGCCTGATGGAAATATTTTCCCAGCATCCACAATTTCTAAGCGAGGAATTGTCTTGTAAGTTTCTGTTAGATCTCCGCTCAATCTTCTAAACTCCAATGAATACAATCCCAGGATCCTCAATCATTCATCATTTGTGAGGCATACCATTCCAGGGATCATTCGTGTGAATCTCCGCTGGACACGCTCCAATGACAGCATGACCTTCCTGAGTTGTGGGACCCAGTATTCTAAATGGAGCCTAACAAGAGCTTTATAAGTCTCAGTAGCACACCACTGCTTTAAATTCCAACTCTCTTGAGGTAAGTGACATTATATTTGCTTTCTTTACCATGGAGTCAAACTGCAATTCAACCTTTAGATAATCCTTTACTCGCACTCTGAGATCCCCTTGGACGTTTACTTAAGGAATTTTCTCACCGTTTAGAAAATAGCCCTTGCCTGTGTTATTTTTTTTCGGAAGTGCAAGGTCTCGCATTTGCTCGCAATGAATTTCATCAGCCACTTCTTGGACCACTGTCCTAAACTGTCTAAGGCTTTCTGTAGCTTCCCTACTTCCTCAGTACTATCTGTCTGTCCACTTAACTTCGTATAATCGGCGAAATTCGCCAGAATTCCCCCAATCCCTTCGCCCAGATCATTAATATATAAAGTGAACAGCTGCGGCCCGCACATTGAAACCTGCGGGACACCACTTGTCACCAGGTATCATTCTGAAAAAGAACATGTTATCCCAACTCTCTGCCTTCTGTCAGACAGCCAATCCTGAACCCACGCCAATAGCTCACCTCGAACACCATGGGATCTCACTTTACTCAGCAGCCTCCCGAAAGGGAGCTTACAAAAGACCTTTTGTAAGTATACTTAGATAACATCTGCAGGGTTTACCTGTTCAAAGAATACTAACCGGCTTGTAAGGCATGACCTCCCTTACTAAATCCATGCTGACTTGTTCTAATCCGACCCTGCACTTCGAAGAATTCAGCATCCTCACCCTTAACAATGGATTCAAGAATTTTACCTACAACCAAGGTTAGGCGAACCGGCCTATAATTTTCCATCTTTGGCTTGATCCTTTCGTGAACAAGGGGGTTACAACAGCAATTGTCCAATCATTTGGGACGTTCCATGATTCCAATGATTTCTGAAAGATTACAACCCAACGCCTCAGCTAATTCTTCAGCCACCTCCCTCAGATCTCTGGGATGGAGGCCATCCGTGCCAGGAGACTTATGAACTTTTAGACCTTTTAGTTTTTCAAGTACTTCTTCTTTTGCAATTGCTGCCATACTCAACTCTGCCCCTCACCTCTCCTAAATTGTTGGGATATTACTCTGTTCTTCCACTGTGAAGACTGACAGAAAGTATTTATTAGGTTTTCAGCTATTTCTTTATCTCCCTTCACTGGCGTCCCTGCATCAGTTTGGAGCAGCTCAACCTCTACTTTTGCCTCTGGTTTGTTTCTTTTGTATTGAAAGAAACTTTTACTCTTCTATTACAAGCTAACGTACCTTCATATTTTCTCCTCTACTTCCTTATTTTTCTCTTTGTTATCCTCTATTTGTTTTGTAGTCTTCCCAATGTTTTGATTTCCCAGTACTCTTATCCATTTTGTAGGCTGTCTCTTTCTCTATGATCTCCTGGCTTCCTTTGTTGTCTAATCCCTCCCTGGGTAATCTTTGGAATGAACCTCTCAACTGTACCTTCAATTACATCGAGAAACTTCTGTCAGTGTTGCACTACTGAGTACCCGACGAGGTAATGTTTCCAGTCAATTTTCGCCAGTTCCTCCCTCATGCCCATGTGATTACTTTTCTTTACCTGTAACACCGTTTCATCCGATTTTGCCTTCTCTCTTTCAATCTGCAGACTTAACTCGACCATATTATGATCGTTGCGTCTTAAGTGTTCCCTGACTTTAATATTTTTTTATAAACTCTGGCTCGTTACACAGCACTAAGTGCAGAATAGCCTGCTCCCTTGTGGACTCCATCACAAGCTGTTCAGAAAAAAGCCAACCTGTAAACATTTCATGAATTCCTTTTCTTTGGATCCACCAGCAACATAATTCACCAGTCCATTTGCATATTGAAGTCCCCTATGATCACGGTGATCTTGCCTTTCTGCCATGCCCTAGCTATTTCCTGGTACGTCTTGCACTCCTGGTCCTGACCACTGCTGGGAGGTCTTTACGTAACTCCCTTTTATTGCCTTATCGACTCCACCGAGACAGATTCCATATCATCTGACCCTATGTCATTCAGTGCCATAGATATAATTTCATTCTTAACTAACAAGGCAATCCTGCCCCGCTGCCTACCTCCCTGTCATTTCGATAATTTGTAAATCGTTTGATGTTTAACTGCCAGTACTGAACCTCCTGCAACCAAGTCACTGTGATGCCGACCACATCATAATCATTTGCAATGACTTGTGTTGCTAATTCATGTACTTTGTTATGAATACTATGAGCATTCAGGTAAAGCACCTTAATGCTAATTTTCTTATCCTCATGATTTCCAATAAATATAGCAATGTCTCCTACGTTGTCATTCCTTTCTGGTTCATTCCTAGTCTACCTCGAACTTAAACCTTGCACACATGCTAACCTGCTACTAATCTTTCTATTTGACTCCATACTCCCTGTTGCTTTTCGTTTCCCCTCCCCCGACTTACAAGTTTATAGTCCTCGTGATAACCCTATGTATCCTTTTCGCCAGAATACTGGTTCGAGATCGGTTCAGGTGGAGACTGTCCCATCGGCACAGATCACCCAGTTTCTAAAACTGACGCCAATGTCCCATGAAATGGAATCCCTCTTTCCCACACCAATGTCTTTGCTCCGTGTTTACTTCCCTAATTCTCTTAACCCTATGCCAATTGTCACGTGGTTCGGGCATAAATTCAGAGGTTATGACCCTTGAGGACCTGTTCTTCAATTTTGTTCGTAGTGCTTGGTACTCCCCAAACAGGAGAAAGTGAGGACTGCAGATGCTGGAGATCAGAGCTTAAAAATGTGTTGCTGGAAAAGCGCAGCTCCCCAACAGTTCATCCTTCCTATTCTTGCCTATGTCGTTTGTGCCAACATGAACCACAACAATTGTATCTTCTGCCTCCCGCTCCAATATACATTCAAGCCATTTTGTTTAGCTGTGATAGATGTTCTGTGTTGTGACAGCATTTGTTTGCCCCTGGGAATTTTGAGGCAGGCAATGATCTCTGGCAACGCCAATGATATATACATCCCATAAACTCATGATTTCTTCTTAAAAATGATTTTTTTTGCCAGCACCATTTTTAATCGAGAGATATTCGACGGGTAGACGATAATGCATCTTTCCCTCTGTAGAGACATTTTAGAAAAGCATTCTGGACATCATGTGATCTTGGGCACTTGTGAATGTTAGAACATAGAAGAATACAGCGCAGTACAGGCCCTTGGGCCCTCGATGTTGCGCCGATCCAAGCCCACCTAAACTACACTAACCCACTATCCTCCATATACCTATCCAATGCCCTCTTAAATGCCCATAAAGAGGGAGAGTCCACCACTGTTACTGGCAGGGCATTCCATGAACTAACGACTCGCTGAGTGAAGAACCTCCCCCTAACATCAGTCCTATATCTACCCCCCCTTAATTTAAAGCTATGCCCCCTTGTAATACCCGACTCAATACGCGGGAAAAGGTTCATACTGTCGACCCTATCTAACCCCCTAATCATCTTGTAAAATCATCTTGTTCTGAACAATTACTTTGTTTAGTGCTATTTAAATTTATGCATAGAATTACCTTTCATTTTTAATTGTCATTAGCATTTAGACGGATATTATTTTATTTCTGGGAGTTTTGTCTTTCATAAAATTACACAGAGAGCAAATATTTTTCCTTTCAACAATGATGTTCTCAATGTATATTGACCTGTTTGTTTCTGTAATTACTCCGTTTCACGTTTTAATATTTGTGCTCTTTAAAGTAACAAATTGCAGCGTCCGCAGTCCTTTCATTGATGTATGTGATTTGGTACTCCATTCTTCCTTGAATTGCCACATTGCGTCAGCTGCTTGTATGATGTTTTAGGTTTTCTAGACAGAGTCATAGAATCACGAAGTCATAGAATCACGCGTCACCAAAACCGAATATCTCATCCACTCGTCATGTGTACCAGGCTTTCTAAACTGTACTCGTCCCATTTCTGTGTTTTGGCTCGTATCCCTTCAAACCTTCACTATTCAAAAACCTGTCGAAATTTCGTTCAAATGATATAATTTTAGCTGTGTGTACCACTAAATCTGGTATTTTGTTCCATGTAAGTACCATCCTCTGTTAGGAAAAAAGTTGCACTTCTCGTCCCTTTTAAATATTTTCCTCCTTACCATAAACTTTATATCTTTAGTTTTGCACTTCCCTATTCTGGGGAAAGTAGCTTGTCTATTAACGATCTCTGTGCCCGTCACGATTTTCTCAACTTCGATAAGGTCGCCACTCAGGAAGAAAAAAGTCCCAGTTCTATCCATTGTCTCCTCACTACTCAAATCTTCCCACTCTCAGAAACAGCTTTGTTTAGTCTTCTTTCTTCCTACAGCAGGGCGAGCAGGTTAGTGCATGGAACTTTAAATGTGGCCTTACTGATGTGCTGTACAGCTGGAAAATCAAGTCCTGAATCCTGTGCCCAATGTTCTGAACAATGAAAGCTTTTTTCACCACTTCTGCCAGCACTTTCAAAGAACTATGTGCCTGTACCCCAGGACTCTCGGTTCGACAACAGTACACAGGGTCATAAAATTAATCGTGGAAGCCCTGCCCTGCGTTTTCTTAACGAAATGTAAAACATTGCATTTACTTACATTAAGACCCATTTGGAATGTCTCGGCTCACAATAGCCTGGGAAACAGTTGATCTGGTCACAGGCTTTTATCTTGTTTTATGCATTTTAAGACCTGCAGTACCTATTCGTCTTTACGTGATCTCTTTCCAAGACATCACGTCTTTAGTTCCCCGAGATTCCATGTCTTTCTCCACAGTGCAAATTAAGGAGAAATATTCGTTCTGGATCTCACCCATCTCGTCTCGTTTCATACATATATAGCGTTATTGATATTTAAGTGGGTCCATTTTCTCCTAGTTTGCTCTTTTCCAATTCATATTCTTGTGGAATTTTTTGACGACTTTAACCATACCTGTCAAAGCTATCTCATGTCTCGTCCTTTTTGTCCTTCTGATTCATGTCTTCAGTGTACACTGTGGACGCCTTATACCGCTCACGGGAATAACTTCTTCCCGTCTGACTGTACCTGATATGTGGATGCATTCTCTTCATCTGAAATTCAATATATCTACTCATCCAAAGTTACATCCCCCTGCATGTCTTTCTGTGCTCACAAGACATAACGTGTTCATGCGGAACCCTTGTAACTTAGCTTTGAAATGTCTTCCAACTGCCAGACATCCCTGAACCTGTGAGCAAGCTCCTGCAAACAACTGCTGACAGTTCTGCCTAATACAATCAAAACTGGCCTTGCCTTACTTTGGAAATCTATCTTATTCAACATTTATACCATTTTCTGCAGCTATTTAAAAATTAATAGAGTTATGGTCACTGGTACCAAAGCGCAAACTGCTAGCACGACACTCACTTGCCCTGCATTCTTTCCCAAGGAATGTCGAGTTATTCCCCTTTTTTTAATGAGATTATCGACACATCGATTGAGAAAGTTGCCTTAAACACACCAAACAAAACCACACTCCATCCCATCCAATATCAGTACAAGTCTATGATTAGCAAGTTTCGCTCCCAGAGTATTAGGCTCTATTTTTTTCACCAATATCGTTATCTTCCTACATATTGCTGGTCAATGTCCCGCTTACTGTTGAGGGGTCTATAATACAATACAACCATAGGGATCTCTTCTTACTTCTCAGTTCAATCTGTGACGGAGCAGATCATATCCACCTCAAAATATTTCAAGAAGGTAGCCTGCAGCTTGTTTTATCTTAAACGTGTAAGAATATCTGCCATTTTTAAGAATACTTGGCTTTCTTTTTGTCAATCAAGCAATGACCAGGTTTTACATTCTGGCGAAGCTTGTGAGCTTCGAGGGTGTTTTTCTTCAACATTTCAACGAAATTCACTGGCTTATCCTGTTTTCCTATATCAGCGTTCCCAGGTTTTTTGTTTTCTCATCCACTTACACTGTGATTTCATTTGGTCTAAGTTGTTGCAGTGAAAACACCAGAGTTTGATTTTTACTTCTGTTCCCCATAATGGGATTCCTGAATATCAATGAGATCTGCTTTTCCCTTACCAACTGTGCATTTCTCTTCTCCCAAATTTCGATCCCTCATAGATTGAAACTGATCTTGGAATCCAAACTTCTATGTGTGAACCAACCAATCATAACGGGAAGTTTCGCTGCAAAACATGCAGTCATAACTCTCCGCTCTTCCACATGCGTTCTCTCTACTCCCAGAAGAAACATTTTGGAATCCTCCAAAACAGTCTTCTCTCTAAGAACGTCAAAGGTTTGATGTATTTTCAGTGGCCTTATCCTCTATGAAATTTATTTAGTGCATCCTTTCAAACTTAATGCACGATTGACCAAGTTCCCGATTTAGATTCCTGAAACGTTGCTTCTAAACGTCTGGCCATAGCTTATCTGCACTTAAGATAGCATTCTTCAGCTCCTCATCCTGCCAAGATACCTGCACTGATAGTGATGCATATCGTTCACAACTTTACCTCCCAACGTAAGTCGAATGAGCACATATCTAGTTGGTCACAGGTCATTACTGGTTTTAGTCATTTTATCAAATTAAGCGGAAAAGGTTTCCACATCATTCTTGTACAATGTAGGAAATGCGTGTAAATTTTTAAATCCAGGCCATTGGCTACGATGGATTTGTTTGTCATCACTATCCTTCTGAGTAAACCGACCTTCTTCCTTCACCTCTGCCCTTTCAAGTCGAGTTTGCTCTCTAAATGTCAAGTTCCGAAGTTCAAACTCTCTCTCTTTTTGCTTTTCTTCTGCAAGGCTCTTTCACTCCTTGTATTTTCACGCTGCTTTGAATTGTAATTCAAACTGCTTCATTTCCTTTTCATGTTCATGTTGCTTCACCTGTAATTGAATCCGAGCCTTTTCCAAAATTTCCAATGGCATCGCCAGCAATTTTGAATGTCGAGCTTCCCTTTTCTCAAGATCCAGACAACCCGAACTCCAGCTTGCCTTCCAATTCTAAAAGCTTTGCCTTGATCAATTTTTGTTAAACTCCTGAAGTCATCTCTTCAACTCCACAAAAAAAATTGAAACCGAGAGAGCCATTAGTACATAAGGCACAACCTGTTTGAATCAATAAAATTCAATCCACGAAAGAAAAAAAAAACACTAACATCAACTACTCTCTGCCGTGGATCATTTTTATTCATCAGAAATTCAATATATCTACTCATGCAAAGTTACTTCCGACTGCCAGTCCACCAATTCTAACTCTAACTTGGAACTATGGATTTTAATTCAAACAAACACTCCCAAATTGGTACGAATCGGACCAATCCATGCCTTCTGACAATATTTTAAGAAGGTAGCCTAGACCCTAACTTTTCTTACTTTAAAGATAAATGGGTAGTGCCGTGTTCCAGAAGTGATGTGAGTGGTCAAACTGCAAGACGTTAAGCAGCACAAAAAGTATTTGATCTCCATAGTTACAAATACAAACAAAAGAAAAAGGAATTTAGAACAAGTTAAGTATTAAAAAGAAAACTGAACCGAATAATAGATATAATAATACTGTTCCAAGGTAGTAACGTCCCATAAACACAACCTTTGGCAAAAAAAGACAAATTCTGGCAGAGATTCTTACTTACAATTTTTCAATGAAGGATGCAAAAAATAAAAAAAAATCAAGAAACAATTCAAAGAATGTAGCGGCCAGGCATCATTTACTGAAACTCGAATGCTTCTGAAACTCCAAGCAACTGACAGAAACAAAACTCAGAAATGTTAATCTATGAGTGCTGGCCACAGTAAGTCAGGTTATAAACAAAACCCTCAAGCTTAACAAGTTATTACTCTCGTGGCTTTGGCAGACTGCATGTTGGCTCCGTCTTTAGAACCTGTCTTCAAAAAAGCCACGATAGAGTAAAAGTGTAATGCTTCGTCTAACACCCATACTGTTTCATGGAAAGGTCACTAATTGTTTCACGACTGGAGGCTTTTGACTGGCCGTGTGTCACAAGCGTCTTTGTTGAGATCTTTGTTGTTTGTTATTTAGATAAACGATCTGAGTGGAAATGTACAAGGAATTATTAGTTTGTTTAAAATTAGGATGCCTTGTTGACATCTAGGAAAGTCATCAAAAATTACGGAGGGAGCTTGTTCAGATGGGGAGGTTCTGAGAATTGGCAAATGCAATTTAGTGCAGATAAGCATATGGTGTTGCACCTTGGAAAGTCTAACCGAGGTAGGAATTATACAGTAAATGGTAATGTCCTGAGGAGTATTATGGAATAGCAGGACTCAAGAGTACAAATGCATAGTTCATTGAAAGCAGTGTCACAGAACAACAGGGTGATGAAGCATGCTCGCCTTCCTCGGTGAAGCATTGAGTATCGGAGTTGGGAAGTTCCATCACAGTTGTATATATCGTTGGTGAGGCTGCACTTGGAGTATTGTGTACAGTTTTGTGAACCCTGTCATAGGAAAGACACAGTTACAGTGGAACGAGAGCAAGGAGCATTCACAAGCACGTTGTGAGCGTTAGTAGGTCTGATGCATTAGGAGAGATTGGCGAGGATAGGACTTTATCCCTGGATGCACATGAATGAGGGTGGACCTTATTGAGGTGTATAATGTCATGAGAGGCACAGATTGCATGAATTCATACAGTCTTATTCCCAGGGCTGTGGAACTGAAAACTCAAGGGCATAGGTTTAAGGTGAACAGAGAAAGATATAACAAGGCCCTAAGGGGCAATTTATTAATTTCGAGTGTAGAATGTGTCTCGAATGAACTGCGAGGGACAGTGTTTGAGGCAGATGCATTAGCAGCATTTTAAAACAAACATTTTGCTTAGTACATGGATGGGACGGTTTTCGAGGCATATGCAACAAATGCAGTCAACTGGAACTAGCTTAGTAGGCACTGTGTTCAGCATGAACGTTGCACCAAAAGACTTGTTTCCATGCCGCATTGCTCTATACCTCGACTCTACTGCCTTACATAAACGCCAGTTACACCTCTCTTGAATCTCTTTCAATTCTTCCTTCTTACAAACCTCAAGAATATTGAGCTGTCAGTCCAGTCCCTCCCTCAGCCGTGTTTTCTTTTCAGGAGCTATGGTGTCCTGGCTCCATTTCCCATCGCTGTCCTGAGCTTATCCACCTTGCTTGACAGACTTCTTTCATTGAAATTCATGCAGTTTAGTTGATAAGCCTTCCATTGTTGCCTTGCCTTGTCAAATTAAATTGTTTTTTTGAACCGATTGCAGAAAGCATAATAAAATTTTATTATTTTGCTTCAGCAAATGTCTTCATTGAAATGTCTTTCTGTCTGGCGTGTATATTATGTATTATATCTTCGTTCTCAAGTCCCCTTCTTCGCATTTCATCTACATGTGTTGAATGCAAAGCATCAAGGTTCTATTTATGATTTGAAACGCATAAAAATCATCAATTTGTTTCGTAATAATATCTCTGTCCATCTTCTCTCTTCGACACATCCTGATCCTGAATGGTGTGGTAGCCTGGTACCACACAAGCCAAGCAACATCTGGCTATTGTCCAAGAGTCAGTGAACTGGAACTAAACAAGCAGTATCATCTGTAAGGTATCTCATGTGTAGGACTGGAACTGGTTCAATATCAGCCAGACTCCTTGCCTGGAACCGTCATATGTATGATGCAGGGTGAGTCTCCAAACTTGCGGAAGAACTGAACTCTGATACCCTGTCAATTCGTATCTCATCATTTACTTTATTTTGGTTATGTTCAGTCACTGAACTTGCCAGGCAGCATTGCTTGGCCAAACCTGTGTTACCACAGAGACGTTACGGCGGCTCCATGGCTATCAACTTGGAGTCAGATACTGTACAAAGCAAGCAAGGATCGCCGTCTCTCTCCCTAAGTTACATGAGCGAACTAAATGGTCTTGTTCCCCAAAATTGTTTCAGAGTCATTAGCAGATTCCTAACTTAAGAATTTTTATGAAATTCAATTTCTACCAACTTCCATGTGGGATTTAATCCAGGGTAAGTGTATGAGGTTGAGTCTCCTGATACGTAGTTTAATGGTAATGCCACTAAGACATCAGCACCTTTAGATCCTTCCATTGTGTTATCTAAGTGGTGAGTCAAACGTCCATATATATATAAAGTATGAGATGGTCAGTGTCAGGCCCTATTTTATAAAGAAAAACAATCAGGCTGGATTTGAAATACACTTTTGAAATGTTTGGCTTTGCAGATCACCACCAGCAGATGACGACTCGAATGTGATGTCAAACTTTTGCTGTTGCTTTCTTTGCACAATAATTTCCAATATATCTTCTGTTCATTCACCCTCACAATTAATTTACTGGCGCTTGTCATCCTCTCCTGTGGAACATGTGGCCTCTCTTCCTGCACCACGCGTTATCTGGTTGCCATGGCAGCGATGGATCTGCTGTCCACTATAACTAACACCATTATGAAGCAGATTTTATCTTCCTATATTGTCGAAGACATCTTCCTGGATATCACTCCTGTGTGCAGTTCCTTGTCTGCTCTGCGGTATGCAATCAGAGATTCTTCTGTCTGGTTCACGTTAGTCTTCTCCTTTGATCGGTTTGTGGCCATTTGTTGCCCAAAACTAAAAACCAATTATTGCACAGGGAAAATGGCGGCGGTGGTTCTATCAACAATCTGCCTTCTGTTCAGTTTAAAAAATATCGCCATCTACTTTATATATGAACCTCGGTATATAATTGACAATGTGCCCTTCAATTGTAGGTTAAAGAAAAGCTATTGGAGTGAGCCAACATGGAGGGGATTCGATCTGTTTAACAAGGTTTTAAATCCATTGCTCCCGATTACATTAATTATGTTTTTTAATGCTCTGACTGTCAGACATATTTTAGTGGCCAGTCGAGTACGTAGGGCACTGAAGGGTCAGAAAGGACGAGAGAATCTCAGTGACCCAGAAATGGAGAGTAGGAGGAAATCTATTATATTACTGTTCACTATTTCTGGATGCTTCATACTTCTGTGGTCGTGTTATGTTATAAATGTCTTACGTTTATAACATAAGACATTAGAAGAGAATACGTTACTGAATCTGTCAAAATATTTAGGGACTTTGCAACTTATTTTCGAAATGTGAGTTCCTGCACAAATGCATTTATATATTTGTTGACTCTCTCCAAGTTCAGGCAGATCATCAGGAATGCATTAAAATTTCTAATTATGCCAATTTCTCTGTTAATGAGGAAATAGAATTACTGAGAGCAGCCTCCTAACTGAGTTTTGAAGGGCTCTCGGACCATGAATAAAATAATTATCCCTGACTGTAATTGGAAACATTTCGAAAATGCACAAAGAAAAGGCGACCGCCCGCCTGAATGTAACAGTTCGGAAGGTAGTCAGATGGCGTCCTTCACTGTCGGTTTTGAAACAGCAGGCTCATCGGTCTTCCAATCATTGTATTTTAGTCCTTCATCATCTGAACGTAAATTTCTTCCTGCAGTAATAATATTTCAGTCGAGTCAATGACATAGCGCTAATATTACAGGAATAATAATCCCGAATTGAATCATACCATTAAAAAAAATGAATGAAAAAACGTTTCTGAAATGGAAAGGTATCAAATGACATTCTTGTCATCATATTCATTAAAACAAAACTAAACTAAAAAAGGAAAATGTTGCATTTTGCGAATGCCTCTGCTTACTTGGACTGGATGGCATGTGCCACAAAGTCACAGCGATGTTGTTAATCTTGATTACCATGTGTCCTGCAACAATCAGAGTTTGACAATAAATGTTGGGAAATTAGAGGAAATAATAATGCTATCGATTGTGAAAGTCAGTTTGCGTGGATTGATGAAAATAACAAGAAAACTTTTTTTACCTGCATAGAAGCTGGTTTTAGCACCTGAAATTTGCATTCATTCAACAGATATTGTTTTACCCAAATTTCTTCTGACCAAACATTGATTTCACGCTCGCCGAAATATAACTTCACTTCAGTATCCTCCTATTATCTGGTCTGCTGCTAGATTCTGTTCTCCCTCGCACTGTTTGGACAGTGAGCTCACCACAACCTGACCTCTTCCCATCACCCTCCTACTGATGACTAATGACTTTCCTTATGTTTGTACATTTTCCTGCCATCTCATAGCATGTGGCGACGAATCTGCTTTCCATGCTTTCCATGCAAATTAACCAACGTTAAAATTAGAAGAAGCTGTTTTATTATTTATGTCATCAGTCAATAATCCAATACTTCAATAATGCACTGTGCCGAGGGCGGCACGGTGGCTCAGTGGTTAGCCAATTTCGATTGGTCCCAATTTCGATTCTAGCCTCGGGTGAATGTCTGTGTGGAGTTTTTCCACATTCTCCCCGTATCTGCGTGGATTTCCTCCGGGTGCGCCGGTTTCATCCCACAATCCCAAGATGTGCAGGTCAGGTGAATTGGCCATGTTAAAGTGCCCATAGTGCTAGGTGCATAAGTCAGAGGGAAATGGTTCTGGGTGAGTTACTCTTCGGAGGGTCGGTGTGGACTTGTTGGGCTGAAGGGCCAATTTCCACACTAGTTTCAATCTAGCTGTCTGGTTTTCCTAAAATTCATTCCATGCTACACTCTTGTTAACCAAAACTTAAGTCTTTCATCTGATGACAAAAGCAAGCATTAGATAGTGCATCCATCCCGCCACATGCATTCTTTTTTGTCCTGTCATTCTGATCGCAATATCTGTTGTCCTGCATGAATATTGCCAGAGTCTTACCAGAAAAAAGAGCTGCTCTAGCATTTAAGTTAGATAAACGATATTAATTTAACCTGAGGGCCTTTAGCGATGAGGAGAAAGCAGCAACTTCTTTATTAAATTCATCCAAAGTGGGATTTGCAACGCACACTGTTAAATTTACACTATTTTGCAAACCAACTGTCCAGTCAACACACCTAACATAATCAACAGCAGCCTGCTCTTTATGAGGAATACCAGATCAATTGAATAGTGTTCATTATTCGGTTGAAATAGCATCTGGTTGGTCTCGTCAACGTACTGTGCCTTGGGGCATCTTTTACTGCAGCGTATGAA
>NC_057717.1:46627814-46629021 GCF_004010195.1 Chiloscyllium plagiosum | reverse complement strand
TTGACTGGTCGTGTGTCACAAGCGTCTTTGTTGCGATCTTTGTTGTTTGTTATTTAGATAAACGATCTGAGTGTAAATGTACAATAAATTATTAGTTTGTTTAAAATTAGGATGTCTTGTTGACATCGAGGAATGTTATCAAAAATTACGGAGGGAGCTTGTTCAGATGGGAAGGTTCTGAGGATTGGCAAATGCAATTTAGTGCAGATAAGCATATGGTATTGCACCTTGGAAAGTCTAACCGAGGCAGGAATTATACAGTAAATGGTAATGTACTGAGGACTATTATGGATTAGCAGGACTCAAGAGTATAAGTGCATAGTTCATTGAAAGTGGTGTCACAGAACGACAGGGTGATGAAGCATGCTGGCCTTCCTCGGTGAAGGCATTGAGCATCGGAGTTGGGATGTTCCATCACAGTTGTTTATATCGTTGGTGAGGCTGCACTTGGAGTATTGTGCACAGTTTTGTGAACCCTGTTATAGGAAATACACAGTTACAGTGGAACGAGAGCAAGGACCATTTACAAGCACATTGTGAGCGTTAGTAGGTCTGATGCATTAGGAGAGATTGGCGAGGATAGCACTTTATTCTTGGATGCACATGAATGAGGGTGGACTTTATTGAGGTGTAGAAAGTCATGAGAGGCACAGATTGCATGAATGCATGCCGTCTTATTCCCAGGCCTGTGGAACTGAAAACTCAAGGGCATAGGTTTAAGGTGAACAGAGAAAGATATAACAAGGCCCTAAGGGGCAATTTATTAATTTCGAGTGTAGAATGTGTCTCGAATGAACTGCGAGGGACAGTGTTTGAGGCAGATGCATTAGCAGCATTTTAAAACAAACATTTTGCTTAGTACATGGATGGGACCGTTTTCGAGGCATATGCAACAAATGCAGTCAACTGGAACTAGCTGAGTGGGCACTGTGTTCAGCATGAATGTTGCGCCAAAAGACTTGTTTCCATGCTGCATTGCTCTATACCTCGACTCTACTGCCTTACGTAAACGCCACTTACACCTCTCTTGAATCTCTTTCAATTCTTCCTTCTTACAAACCTCAAGAATATTGAGCTGTCAGTCCAGTCTCTCCCTCAGCCGTGTTTTCTTTTCAGCAGCTTTGGTGTCCTGGCTCCATTTCCCATCGCTGTCCTGAGCTTATCCACCTTGCTTGACAGACTTCTTTCATTGAAATTCATGCAGTTT
>NC_057717.1:46615724-46627442 GCF_004010195.1 Chiloscyllium plagiosum | reverse complement strand
CCATGGCTATCAACATGGAGTCAGATACTGTACAAAGCAAGCAATGATCGCAGTCTCTCTCCCTAAGTTACATTAGCGAACTAAATGGCCTTGTTCCCCAAAATTGTTTCAGAGTCATTATTAGATTCCTAACTTAAGAATTTTTATGAAATTCAATTTCTACCATCTTCCATGTGGGATGTAATCCGGGGTAAGAGTGTGAGGTTGAGTCTCCTGATACGTAGTTTAATGGTAATGCCACAAAGACATCAGCACCTTTAGATCCTTCAATTGTGTTATCTAAGTGGCGAGTCAAACGTCCATATATATAAAGTATGAGATGGTCAGTGTCAGGCCCTATTTTATAAAGAAAAACAATCAGGCTGGATTTGAAATACACTTTTGAAATGTTACGCTTTGCAGATCACCACCAGCAGATGACGACTCGAATGTGATGTCAAACTTTTGCTGTTGCTTTCTTTGCACGATAATTTCCAATATATCTTCTGTTCATTCATCCTCACAGTTAATTTACTGGTGCTTGTCATCCTCTCCTGTGGAACATGTGGCCTCTCTTCCTGCACCACGCGTTACCTGGTTGCCATGGCAGCGATGGATCTGCTGTCCACTATAACTAACACCATTATGAAGCAGATTTTATCTTCTTATATTGTCGAAGACATCTTTCTGGATATCACTCCTGTGTGCAGTTCCTTGTCTGCTCTGCAGTATGCAATCAGAGATTCTTCTGTCTGGTTCACGTTAGTCTTCTCCTTTGATCGGTTTGTGGCCATTTGTTGCCCAAAACTAAAAATAAATTATTGCACAAGGAAAATGGCAGCTGTGGTTCTATCAACAATCTGTCTTCTGTTCAGTTTAAAAAATATCGCCATCTACTTTATATATGAACCTTGGTATATAATTGACAATGTGCCCTTCAATTGTAAGTTTAAGAAAAGCTATTGGACTGAGCAAACATGGAGGGGATTCGATCTGTTCAACAACGTTTTAAATCCATTGCTCCCGATTATATTAATTATGTTTTTTAATGCTCTGACTGTCAGACATTATTAGTGGCCAGTCGAGTACGTAGGGCACTGCAGGGTCAGAAAAGACGTGAGAATCTCTGATCCAGAAATGGAGAGTAGGAGGAAATCTATTATATTACTGTTCACTATTTCTGGATGCTTCATACTTCTGTGTTCGTGTTATGTTATAAATATCTTACGTTATACCATTAGAAGAGAATACATTACTGAATCTGTCAAAATATTTAGGGACTTTGCAACTTATTTTCGGAATGTGAGTTCCTGCACAAATGCATTTATATATTTGGTGACTCTATCCAAGCTCAGGCAGATCATCAGGAATGCATTAAAATTTCTAATTATGCCAATTTCTCTGCTAATGAGAAAATAGAATTACTGAGAGCAGCCACCTAACTGAGTTTTGAAGGGCTCCCGGACCATGAATAAAATAATTATCCCTGACTGTAATTGGAAACATTTCAAAAATGCACAAATGTGAAAGAAAAGGCGACCGCCCACCTGAATGTAACAGTTAGGAAGGTAGTCAGATGGCGTCCTTCACTGTCGGTTTTGAAACAGCAGGCTCATCGGTCTTCCAATCATTGTATTTTAGTCCTTCATCATCTCAACATAAATTTCTTCCTGCAGTAATAATATTTCAGCCGAGTCAATGACATAGCGCTAATATTACAGGAATAATAATCCCGAATTGAATCATACCATTAAAAAAAGAATGAAAAAACGTTTCTGAAATGGAAAGGTATCAAATGACATTCTTGTCATCATATTCATTAAAACAAAACTAAACTAAAAAAGGAAAATGTTGCATTTTGCGAATGCCCTTCAGGGAAAGGTATCTGCTCTGCTTACTTGGACTGGATGGCATGTGCCCCAAAGTCACAGTGATGTTGTTAATCTTGATTACCATGTGTCCTGCAACAATTAGAGTTTGACAATAAATGTTGGGAAATTAGAGGAAATAATAATGCTATCGATTGTGAAAGTCATCTTGCGTGGATTGATGAAAATAGCAAGAAAACGTTTTTTACCTGCATAGAAGCTGGTTTTAGCATCTGAAATTTGCATTCATTCAACAGATATTGTTTTACCCAAATTTCTTCTGACCAAACATTGATTTCACGCTCGCCGAAATATAACTTCACTTCAGTACCCTCCTATTATCTGGTCTGCTGCTAGATTCTGTTCTCCCTCGCAGTGTTTGGACAGTGAGCTCTCCACAACCTGACCTCTTCCCATCACTCTCCTACTGATGACTAATGAACTTGTTTACCATCACACTACCTTACAGACCTCCATCGTTCACGTTCACATGACTTGCCTTATATTTGTCCATTTTCCTGCCATCTCATAGCATGAATCTGCTTTCCATGCAAATTAACCAACGTTAAAATTAGAAGAAGCTGTTTTATTATTTATGTCATCAGTCAATAATCCAATAATTCAATAATGCACTGTGCCGAGGGCGGCACGGTGGCTCAGTGGTTAGCACTGCTGCCTCACAGCACCCCGGTCCAAATTTCGATTCTAGCCTTGGGTGACTGTCTGTGTGGAGTTTTTCCACATTCTCCCCGTATCTGCGTGGGATTCCTCCGGGTGTGCGCCGGTTTCATCCGACAATCCCAAGATGTGCAGGTCAGGTGAATTGGCCATGTTAAAGTGTCCATAGTGCTAGGTGCATAAGTCAGAGGGAAATGGGTCTGGGTGAGTTACTCTTCGGAGGGTCGGTGTGGACTTGTTGGGCTGAAGGGCCAATTTCCACACTAGTTTCAATCTAGCTGTCTGGTTTTCCTAAAATTCATTCCATGCTACACTCTTGTTAACCAAAACTAAAGTCTTTCATCTGATGACAAAGGAGAAAGTGAGGTCTGCAGACGCTGGAGATCAAAGCTGAAACTTTATTGCTGGAACAGCACAGCAGGTCAGGCAGCATCTAGGGAACAGAAGATTCGACGTTTCGGGCACATGCCCTTAAGCAAGCATTAGATAGTGCATCCATCCCGCCACATGCATTCTTTTTTGTCCTGTCATTCTGATCGCAATATCTGTTGTCCTGCATGAATATTGCCAGAGTCTTACCAGAACAAAGAGCTGCTCGAGCATTTAAGTTAGATAAACGATGTTAATTTAACCTGAGGGCCTTTAGCGATGAGGAGAAAGCAGCAACTTCTTTATTAAATTCATCCAAAGTGGGATTTGCAACGCATACTTTTAAATTTACACTATTTTGCAAACTAACTGTCCAGTCAACACACCTAACATAATCAACAACAGCCTGCTCTTTATGAGGAATACCAGATCAATTGAATAGTGTTCATTATTCGGTTGCAATAGCATCTGGTTGGTCTCGTCAACGTAGTATGCCTTGGGACATCTTGTACTGCAGCGTATGAAATACACAATGTTCGTCAAGTCACATGAGTTCCTGCCACGCATATTGTGGGTGCTTGTGTAATGGTGGCATTCATGTGAACATTCCAAGACATCTGGCAGTGCTTGCCATGACAGGCCTGTACAGTGTTGTAGTCGATTTAATTGTATCATTTCAGCAGTTCCATCAAGTTGACAAGTGGAGGTGTAGGGAAGATCTTGGCGAGGTGCTGATCCTCATCGATAATGAGTTGCGGGCTGCGAAAAACATCGCACAGTTTCTCCGCTCCTGGGAAGTACTGGGCGACGGGTATTGGAAGGGTCCCCTATTGGTTGCATCCCACGTCTGTCTCCTGAGGAGGTCATTACGTTTTCTCAATGTGATATGTTAGAACAGGCGATCGATGATTGAGCATTGTACCCTGTCCTAATGAGGGCGCCCTTGAGCACCTTCAGAAATCCATCACTTCCTCCTCATCTAAATAGATGCTGGCTGAGCTGAAATGTCGCTGAAAATGTGTTGCTGGAAAAGCGCAGCAGGTCAGGCAGCATTAAAGGAACAGGAGAATTGTCGTTTCGGGCATAGGCCCTTCTTCAGGAGTGAGGATAGTGTGTCCAGCAGGCTAAGATAAAAGGGAGGGAGGAGGGACTTGGGGAAGGGGCGTTAGAAATGCGATAGGTGGACGAGGTCAAGGTGAGGGTGATAGGCCGGAGTGGGGTGGGGGCGGAGAGGTCAGTAAGAAGATTGCAGGTTAGGAAGGCGGTGCTGAGTTTGAGGGATTTGACTGAGACAAGGTGGGGAGAGGGGAAATGAGGAAACTGGAGAAATCTGAGTTCATCCCTTGTGGTTCCTAGGCGGAAGATGAGGCGCTCTTCCTCCAACCGTCGTGTTGCTATGGTCTGGTGATGGAGGAGTCCAAGGACCTGCATGTCCTTGTTGGAGTGGGAGGGGAAGTTGAAGTGTTGTGCTACGGGGTCGTTGGGTTGGTTGGTCCGGGTGTCCCAGAGGTGTTCTCTGAAATATTCCGCAAGTAGGCGGCCTGTCTCCCCAATATAGAGGAGGCCACACCGGGTGCAGTGGATGCAATAAATGATGTGTGTGGAGGTGCAGGTGAATTTGTGGCGGATATGGAAGTATCCCTTGGGGCCTTGGAGGGAAGTAATGGGGAGGTGTGGGCGCTAGTTTTGCATTTCTTGCGGTTGCAGGGGAAGGTGCCGGGAGTAGAGGTTGGGTTGGTGGGGGGTGTGGATCTGACGAGGGAGGCACGGAGGGAGTGGTCTTTTCGGAACGCTGATAGGGGAGGGGTTATCAGCGTTAAAAAATGCTAACAAAATTGGGAGCATTTTGTTGCTTGCTCTTCACAACTACTAATCAGTATGCAAGAAGATATTAACATGGATGTGGATCTGTCGTGCAATTGATCAGTTTTGATTGACCTGATCACATTTTGTTTTAACTATTGCATTCCAATTCTAACCCTGGCGTTCTTCCTCATTCGAAAATTATACTGACCAATAATTTCCTGACTCCGTCCTCATTGATCTTTTGCAGTTTTTCTGTTAGCCATTGCTATGCCGCTCCGAGGGAACCTGAGGCCTTTCCACTTCCAGCACATCTTAGCTGATGGCCATGGCAGCGGCGGATCTAATGGCCATTATCACTGTGATCATATTGACACAGTTCAAACATTTTTATTATCCATCATGAATGCTGGACATCACTCCCGTATGTAGCATTATATTTTTTTACAGCTCGTGAAGCAACAATCTGTTCCATCTCGTTCACCGATACTTTTACCATTGATTCATTTATGGCCATTGGTTGCCAGAAGCTGAAGACTGCCAGAATGAAGTTCTGGCAACTGCAGCTGTGTTTTTCGCAACAACTTGAGTTCTCCTGTTTTGAAGGAATATTACCTTCTACTTTATTAACAAACCTGGAAAGATTGTTCATAAAGTATCATTGTTCTGTTACATAAACACAAGCTTTTATATTGATCCTGGACTTTTGGTCTTTGAATGATTTTACCACCAATTCTCACGTCTGCTGCAATTATATTACTTAATAATCTTACGGTAAGGCATATTTTATTGGCTAGTCAGGTTCACAAGGGACTAAATGAGCAGGGCAAGAGTGGGTGTCAGAGAAACAGAGGTGGAGAGCAGAACGAAATATGTCGTTTTACTCTTCACCAAGTCTGGCAGCTTCATGGTATTCTGATTGGCTGATGTTATAGAAAATAGAACATTGTAGAGCACTGCAGGCGGGCCTCGATGTTGGAACGTACATTGGAAACAAATTGAAACCTATCAATCCGACCCTATACAATTTTCATTCATATGTTTATCCAATGACCACTGAAATGCCCTACTGTTGCAGGCAGTGCGTTCCATGCCCTACTACTCTCTGAATAAAGGAACGAACTCTGACATCTTGTCATGCATCAATCACCCCTGAATTTATAGCTACGCCCCCTCGTGTTAGCCATCATCATCTGAGGGAAATAGCTCCCACCGTTCTTCGTATCCAACCACTTGATATCTCAGTTAAGTCACCTCTCAACCTTCTTCTCTCTAATGAAAACAGCCTCAAGTAAGGCCTTCCATCCATACCAGGCAAGATCCTATTAAATCTCCTCTGAACCCTTCCCAAAGTTTCAACATCCTTCCCATTATGCGGTGACCATTATGTGTGCAATACTCTAAGTGCGGCCTCACCAGAGTTTTGTACAGCTGGAGCGTGACCTCATGGCTCTGAAACTCAATCCCTCTACCACACCATATGCCTTCTTAACAGTCCTATCAACCTGGGTGGAAACTTTCAGGGACCTATGTATATGAATATCGAGCTCTCTCTGTTCTTCTACACCAATAAGAATGTTACTATTAGCCACGTATTCTTTACTTCTACTACTCCTTCCAAATACATATTTCACATCTTACAGATTCACAAGTGTTGATTTCAATGATTATGTTTTGTTATTGTATATATGGGAAAAGTCAATTGGATGCTGCGGACATTAAATTGCTGAACAAATACATTTATTTCTGGAATGACTCCATCCAAGTTCAGAGAACAAGTCAAAAGAGGGGTGTAGAATCCACTGACAGCAAATATTCTATTAATTTATAAAGACATTATATTTTCAAACGCTAACTGCCTGACCTTGAGTTTCCAATCTTTTAATCAACCGAAATGTGGACAGGTTTTCGATCTGTTAATGCGTCCAGAAAAAAGGAGGACGCAACGTCGGGAAGGAGGAATGGAGTGCTGAGAGAGACATGTGGCTGGTGAGCAGCGGCAACAGCAGCTACAGGAACGTCCACTCAATCAATTTGACACAAGGAATATGACAGCTGCCCAAAAGAAGGAGATGATGTTTTATTTTCACTGGCTTTGCAGATACACCATTTATGATTATTGCCAACTCTGAATGAAATAGATACTGCATTGGGGAGAGGGTATTGGTGAATTAGTGATTGATATCTGGTAACATGAGGTACAAGCAATTGACTTATAAATCTGGGTGGACAAAGCAATCGGGTCAGAGGGACAGCCCAGCATCTGTTGCACATCAACCTGGATGAAGGGGGATGAATATTTTCTTGTCCTCTTGAGGTGTGGAGATACCCTCCAAGCTAGGTAATACCTGCAATTATTTCATGTCCTGTTTTGCTCAGCGCTGGACAATTCCAAGCCCCGATGACAAATGGGTTATGTGATTTTAAAAATGCAAATGTGGTGTCTGTTCACTGAAATATAGACATCGGAGATTTCAGAGTTTGATTTAAATGTTGATCAGATTCGTTTCCTTAACGTGGAAGGATAAATTCTTTTTCATCAGATTGGACGCAGTATTGAGAAATCCTAAAATACTTTCCAAATTACAAATGCGTCATGCATTTAATAATACTATTACATTGTTTGTTTCAAATCATGAGAAAATACATTTTTGTATTTTATTTAAAAGCTTACTCTTGATTCAACTGACTCTGTCAAGTTATTTGCAGTGAAGTGTGCAATCAAAATAGAGAGCGTCTACAAAACTGGGAACACGGTTTCCAATAATTCAAAAAGTGCTGCCCGAACACCCTAGTTCTGGAAATTGAACAAAGTAATTTTCTAATAACGTAAAGAAACAAGAAAGTGCCAATAGTGGAAGTTTGTCATTAAAAAAATCGAGGTACTGCTGGACAATTTCAGCAAGACTAGCGACTTCTCTGAAGAGTTTTCAGATCTATGAGACAAAAACCATCAACTCTATTGTCAACATGTGCTGCCAGAGTGCCTTAGATTATTCATATAGACCTGTTTGTATTCTTTTAATGGCGGTAATTTTTCTCTGCTGTACTCTAAACTCCTTTCTGAATTAATAATCATATTTCTCGTCTGGAATTATTCTGATCAATTGGAAATTGCTTTTACTCAATGAACAACCAAACAAGACAGCGTTTTTTTGTTTCTGAAGAGGAAACAAGCCTCAGTGATTACATGCCCGTCATACATCAGCACCAGATGAATCAACCTGTTTGAGACAACGCTGGCATACACTGTATTCGTTCAATGTTACAGGAGTTTTGAACTCATTTACTAATTTTAGCAAGCTGATGTGTCATTTTAAGAAAAAACAAACTCAATTGATATTGAAAGAGAGAAAATAAAGGAGAGAGAGATCCTTTTGAAAAACTGACCACGTTGAAACCTTCTGCACATTTAATCATTTCGCAAATAACCCTAATCAGAATGACACAAATGATTAAATTAATAAAAAAAAAACAGCCTCCTCTCTTCCGATTTAATTCTGACATTTTGCCATATCATCTGGAAATGCATACTCGAATTCAATCATTCAGGATGCGGCTACTAATTTAGGTTGGCTTTTTGATGCGTGGAATTCCATGAGAATCATTGTATTCCAAAGCAACATTTGGAGGACTGACACCACTATGGCCCTATTATCTTTGGCCACGATCAATTCTGTTTTCACAACGCTGACAACTTTGGCTCTGGCCTCTAACCACCAAACATTAGAACAGTTACGTAATCCAAAGCCACCTCCAACCCAGATATATGGAAGAACAGAAATGAGTGGCAAACTTTCCAATGGAATGATTGAAATCAATCCTTTTAATTTTCCTCCTCAGCATTTGTTGCAAATAAATGCTCGGCCATGCACAAAATCTGCTGAACAACTCTTCCAACAACTCTCTCAAAGATTTCCCATCACCCTTCAAGACTGGTTGTGTTTGCACTTCAGACTTTTGATCTTACACATTGATTGTGGGATGGCTCAGCTCTGTGGACCACCTGTCACTTCCGCTGTCAAGCATTCACGTAATCCTGCTTAGTACCGTCACCAGATTGATACCTTATTCACAACTATGTTTGCTGTTGTTCCTAGCACGTGATCCAAAAAAACTCACCATTTAATCAAGGCTGATCCCCTGGCTTACTGATCATGTTTGTGTGCGAGATGTGCTGAGCTTTGTTTTGAGATTGGGGACTGTACTGGAGTACAATTGTGCTCGTTTTAATGTCAATAGCGCCTTCTGGATGCGCAGACTTGAGTTGCCAATTCTGTTTGAAGTGTGTTCCATTTAGTCCTGTGATCATGGCAGACAATACAATATGGAGACACTGAAAAATAGAATGATTAATACCCTCATACCAATCTGTCACATTAACTTCTGTCTATCATGCCATATCTGTAGCCCTACCATACATCTGTATGTTTGTCTCCTGATGTTGCCATTTGCTGCAATTTTCTTGCCTTCTCATTCATGCTGCATCCTGGGACAGGCTAAGCAAAGACATGCCAGAGAATTCCTAGAGGCCTGGCACTGCAACCACAATGCCATAAACAAACACATAGATGTAGATGCCATCTATCAACTCCTCAGAAAACGAACAGGAAATGACATCACCACAAACCCCAGGAACCCCTATCCAGGAGAAATGTATAAATAGAAAGCAGGAGACAACAGCGTCGCTTCACTTGGAGGTCGTCACTGATGATGCTACCTAGCCAGGTAATCTAACGTCTGGATATCAAACCTACAGCTCAGCGAGCAAACCTACACCCGAAACCACTCTGCTCCCTCAGAGGGTCACCGTCTCTATTACTCCCAGGAACGTGTAATCCTCCTGCTCCCACTGCACTCTGCTCCCTGCCAGGGTGACCGTCTCTTTGACTCCCAGATACGACTCGGCCTCCATCCTCAGGGCTGATTTTATATCCTCCCGCGTTGCTGCCTCTATAACTCCCAGGTGTGAGTTAGCCTCAAAGTTGCTCCCTCACATATTCACTCCCGCTCTGACTCGGTACTGATTTGGAGCCTTCTGGTCTGCTGTTTCCCGAGCTCCAAGTCCCTGCAGGCCTCCATCTTCGCTGCCGATTTACATTCTCCCATTCTGTGCTGGTCGCTCTGAGCATCTCTCTCTCTCTCTATCTTTGGGACTTGCAGGAATTGGAAGGCCTCAAACCTCAGCCGGGATTTATAACGTCCCATTCTGCCCTGCCCCCTTACAGGTCCGCCGTTTTGCCTGGAAGACAATGGAAGAAAGGAGGATTTGACGGGGCAGAGAGTGTTAGAGTGATTGAGCAAGCTGTAGAGAATGGAAGGTTCTCTGCAGAGCGAGAAAGTCCTGCAGTGCCGAAAGCAGATTACTATAAGATACAGGGAGAGTTGCAGACACAGAATAAGGCAACAGACATAGAGAGATAATGATTTATTGGTGACGGAGCTTTGCAGAGTCTAAATTACCTTTTGTGTGCTGCTCACAGAGATGCGAAGAGGTGAACAAATGTAAAATGACAGTGAGGAGTATTCCATGTACTGGATGTTACATAGTTAGAATATTTGCAATAATTGGGGGGAATATAGATTTTTGGAGCATTCGTGGTGTTTAAGGACCCTCAGAACATGATAAGATACTGAGAATGGGATCATTCCAAATATGGGATTGAAGCAGCTGCAAGATTTGAGATCGATAAGCAGTGTGAAAACTGTCAATTTAACACATTTAATCACTGTAATTCTTAGAGATTTAAGAAGGGGACCATGTGCTGTAATATGCAGGGTTACAAAGACAGAGGGCTACAAATTTAGAAAGGAATAGTTTATAGATGATAGAAATATAAAGAATAATAAATTTGAGAGGTCAGCATTGCAGATGGGAGTGGATGAGGTGAGACATTGTGAGGTACTATAAGAGCTGTAGGTAAAGGAGGATGTCACATATGATAGGGAGAGCTGCATTGACTCCCTGCAGTTAAATAACCAACGACCTCACTGAGGTCAGTTAGGAAGCCTCTTGCAACAACAGTTCACAAACCCAGACCAACTATAACGTCGAAATTCAGGAGTTACAATGGCACGGGAACACCGGCATTTTCAAGGTCCTCTCCAATCAACACTCCATCCTCGCAGCACTGAATCTGCCCCTACGCCCAAAGGATTGCAGTTGGTCAGGAAGGCAGCTTAAGGAAGGAAGCCCCTACCATCTGCAGGCAATTAGAGGTAGGAAAACATGATGGCTGAGACAGTGATGGCCACATCCATTAATGAATTTTAAAAGGCGGAAACTCATGGACTGTTGTTTCCCCTTGTTTCCTCAGTAGAACTGACATTCACACGTTATTTTGTGCCACCGACAAACGTGGAAACATTAGATTTTATCCATCGATTTAATTTATCGAATCCATTCGTGAATAGTTAGGGATCAAGCACTAATCAATTTATTCCCACTTCGTTTTCTGCCTGTTAAGGAATTCTAAATCCATACCAGTACATTCCCACCAATCGCATGTGTGCTATTTCTACGGTGGGACCTTGTTGAAATGTTTTTGAAAATCCCAATAAATCTTTGCTCCATTTTATCTATTCTGCTGTCTACAGCCAGACAAGAAAACAGGTTCAAGTATTTGCGAAATGAAATTTCGCATTCATAGCAACATGCTTGACATTGTCAGAAGACAGAGCGTGGGTATAACGCAGTCAGTTGGTAACAAGTAAAGGTTCACAGGGATGAGTGTTAAGACCTCAACTGTACAAGCTACACATTAACGGTCTGGACAAAGTATGTGAGGGAGTATCGGGCACCTCCACCAACCTCCTGCACTGCCTCACTACCTCCATAACCACCTCCAAACCCTGCAGCCCCTCTCTATTTCCGTACGCTCGTGCAACCCACTGCAGCCCCTCATTGTAGCAGTAAATACTGCACACACTCTACAATCCATAACTATCTCTGTAACCATCTCCAACCCCCTTCACTTCCTGAATATCTCAGTGGCCTTCTCCAAGCATTACACCCCCTCAT
>NC_057717.1:46610914-46612315 GCF_004010195.1 Chiloscyllium plagiosum | reverse complement strand
GCCCTCACAATATCTGTGGCCTCCTCCAAATCCCTTAAACCCCCTCGTTATCTCTGTAACATCGCCCAGTCCCTCCACTCCCTCACTAACACTGTGATATCCTCCAGTATGCACAACTCTCCATGTCGATACACGCTCCTCCAGCCCACGCACAAATCCTCATTTCTATATACTTATCCAGCACCTACACTCCTCCGTATGTGTGTAACTCCTCCTGCCCCAACAACCTTCTTTTTCTTTGGCACCTCATTCAGATACTCCAGTCCACGCTATCACTGTAAACTTCTGCCCAGAACATTACAGCGCAGTCCAGACCCTTCGGCCCTCGATGTTGCACCGACTTGTGGAACTAATCTGAAGTCCATCTAACTTACACTATTCCATTTTCATCCATATGTTTTTTCCTATTGACCATTGAAATGCCCTTAAAATTGGCGAGTCTGCTCCTGTTGCATGTCGGGCATTTCACGCTCCAACAATTGAATTCATGCTACTGGCTATTGGTGTAGCAATTATAAACTGCTTGAATCAGACAATTGCATTCCTAACTGTGTCTCACTACAATGGGAGCGAGACTGTTGTTCATACGAGCAGAGGAATAGTCGGATATTTGATACCACAAATCATTAGAATAACAATATGCACACAAGCTCACCGATTATGCTCCGCATTTTAGTTCAATTATGTTTATCCTGATAATCCTCAACTTCGCGTTCCTGCATTTTCCCTTTAACCTTTGATTCACTAACTGATTAAAAATGTCTGTCATTATTGCAGATACTTAATCATCCTGGGTCAATAGGTTTCAACATCTTCTATAATTGTTTCACTCTCAGCGATGTGTGGCGTGGGAGATTTTAGTATCTTTTTTGTAAACTTTGCTGAATCTACACTGGATGGTATCCTGTCCAATCGCGCCAAAAGCTCAATAGGAAAAAAAAGTTCAGAGCCTGTGATTTCCTCCCTCTTCTTCCATATCAGTTTAAGATACAATTCATCCAGTTCTGGGGATTTGTCCATTGTTTACTCTAGCGAAACTTCCTATTCTTCCTCACTCTCTCTACCAATCAGCTCAAAGGTCACACTCTCACTCTGCCCGAATCCAGGAACTGCTTCTCAATGCCCATATGAAGTACAGGATTAACATGCTCTTTGGGTCCATGCACAGTTGCCTCCATAGTCCCCAACAGTTCTCATTCTTTCCTTTGTCACCCTCTTCTCCTTGACATGCCAATAGAATATCTTGGGATTCTTACTAATCTCACGCGCTCATGATTTAACACGCCCCCTTGCCGCTCTTCAAGTAACTTCTATAAATTCAGCACCGCATTTTCTACACTCTTCAGGGAACTCCATTGATCTGCTCCCTTTATGTCTACTTTAATCTTTGTTTTTATTCTG
>NC_057717.1:46516524-46610414 GCF_004010195.1 Chiloscyllium plagiosum | reverse complement strand
ACAGTGTTGGAACAGGCCATTTAGCCCATTGAGTCTACAATGACCCTTCGAACAGCATCCCACCTAGACTGACTCACCTACGCTTTTCCTGTAACCCTGCATTTCCCATGGCTAATTCACAAAGCCTGCACATCTCTAGGCACTATGGGTAATTTAGCATGGTCAATCCACCTAACCTGCACATTTGTGGACTGCGGCAGGAATCCCACGCAGACACGAGGAGAATCTGCAAACTCCACACAGACAAGCGCCTGAAGATGGAATCGAACCTGAGTTCCTGGCGTAGTACCGTGTTTTTGGCACTTTGAGACCATTGAGCATGGTGCCGCCTCAATAAGGCCTGTCTGTTTCCTCAATCGTTTATATGATCTTCTCCATAGGATTAAAAAAAAATCTTACACAATGATGTAAAGCTGATAATCCCACCAGGAAAAGCAATTACTGCAACATTTGCATGGACCTCCAGTTTCCCACCATAACCACTGCAAGGCAAAGCAAGCTTGTCACTAGTGAACATTTTCACTTTGTAATTCAATTCTGAGACTGTTACACCAGGGCAATGTGGGTAAATAAAAGAAAAAGAGGGTAAGAAAAACACTGCACTACTTGGGGTGCAGTCGCAGTGAGATTTTTCTGGTGTGGGAGACCAGAAGAAGGGGTCATCATTTTAAAACCAATGCGAAACCATTCAGGAAAGGTCTTTCACACAGAGTTGTCCAAATCCCAATACTTACCCTTTTTACTCCTCCCTGCTTTGGCCCATTCAAAAAATAATATGCTAGGCTTTGAGTAAATTGAAAAGTTCAAAAGTGAGACTGATTATTTTTTGTATTTTGGGAATGATTGTGCATGGAAACAGACTAAGGTAGGGAGATGTAGATCAATTATAAAATAAACATTATTATGATGAAAGAAAGCTTTATTGTTAAATGTAAACAGATGAGTTGCTCAACAAGCTAGTCCAATTCCTATGCATATGATAAAGCGCAAAGATGTTTTGACCCCTTTGTAGGATATGCTGATAACAGGTAGGAGCCAGATTCTAGAGAGTAAAAGAACAGAAGCACAGATTCATTCGGTGGAAAGCTTAATATCTTGTGCTGCCATCTCTGCAGAATGCAGAACAAAATGCGATATCCATGAATACAAAGGATGGTATTCTCAGCAGCAGCAGGTATTTCTGCATATACAGTTTTAGGTTGCTGAGATTTGACCTCGACAAAAATAAACATGTGTACATATTATCAACGTAATAACAGTACTGAGTCTCAAGTTGATGTTTCTCACTAGCAGATAAACTATTCTTTATATCTTTTCTGCAAAATATTTTAAAAATTGTAATTACAATGTAGACGAGAAACTTTGCTGATAACAAGCATAGATTAACAGAACTTTAACAGAATACTTATGCAGTATATAAAAATAAAATTAATATATACAATGAAAGCTCAATCTTCTTTGAACATTAACCCTACTTACATAGAACATTACAGCAGTACAGGCTCTTTGGCCCTCGATGTTGCGCTGACCTGTGAAAACAGTCTAAAGCCCACCGAAACTACATTATTCCATTATCAACCATATGTTTATGCAATGTCCATTTCAATGCCCTTAAATTTGGTGAGCCCACTACTGTTACAGAAAGTGCATTCCATGCACCTTCAAGTCCGAGTAAAGAAACTACCTCTGACATTGTCCTATTTCTTTCATCCCTCAATTTAAAGCTTTATCTCCTTGTGCCAGCCATCTCCATTTGAGGAAAAAGTTTCTCTCTGTCCACCCAATCTAACCCTCCGACTGTCTTATATGTCTCAATTAAGTCACCTCTCAACCGCAAGTCCCTCAGGCTTTCCTCAGAAGACCTTCCCTCCATAGCAGTTTACATCCGAGTAAATCTCCTCTGTACCATTGCTAAAACTTCCTCGTCCTTTCTATAATGCAGTGAACAGAACTGTAACCAATAGTCCAAGTGCGGCCGCATGAGGATTTTCTACAGCTGCAACATGACCCCATGGCTCCAAAACTCAATGTCTCATACCAATAAAAGATAGCACACCGTATGCCTTCTGAACCTAGTTGGCACTTTAAAAGATCCATGTACATCGACACCGAGATCTCTCTGCTCATCTACATTGCCAAGGATCTTACCATTAGAATCAGTACACTTTATTACAGTTTCTCCTTCCTAAGTGACTTACCTCACACTTTTCTGCATTAAACTCTGTTTGCCACCTCTCAGCCCAGCTCTACAAATCACCACTCTCCACGACTCCATCAACCTTAATATCATCTGAAAATTTACTCACTCTTCAATGCCCTCATCTAGGTCATTTATAAAAATGACAAAAGCAGTGGACCCAAACCAGATCCTTGCGGTACATCACTCGCTGCTGGACTCCAGCATAAACATTTCGCATCAGTCACCAGCCTCTGTCTTCTTTCAGCGAGCCAATTTCCGATCCAAACCATAAATCACCCACAATCTCATGCCTCCGTATTTTATGGAATAGCCTCCCGTGGGTATGCTTATCAAATGTCTGACTGAAATCCACAGACACCACATAAACTGCTTTAACCTCATTCATCAGTTTGGTCACTTTCTCAAAATAACTCAATCAGGTTTGTGAGGCATGACGTAACCTTCACAAAACTGTGTTGAC
The DNA here is from genome assembly GCF_004010195.1 of Chiloscyllium plagiosum. Classification (NCBI taxonomy): domain Eukaryota; kingdom Metazoa; phylum Chordata; class Chondrichthyes; order Orectolobiformes; family Hemiscylliidae; genus Chiloscyllium; species Chiloscyllium plagiosum. Next base: position 46,607,754 of record NC_057717.1, on the reverse strand, counting down.
TATTACTAATCAACTTCTTCCTTTCTGGATGATTACAAATCCTATCTCATATAACCTTTTCAAACACTTTTCCCACAACTGAAGTAAGACTCACTGGTCTATAATTTGCAGGGTTGTCTCTACTCCCCTTCTTGAACAAGGACTCAACATTCAATATCCTCAATTCTTCTGGTACTCTATCTGTAGACAATGGCGACATAAAGATCAAAGCCAAAGGCTCGGCAATCTCCTCTTGGCTTCCCAGAGAATCCCAGGATTAATCCCATCCGGCTCAGAGGACTTGTATCTTTTCACACTTTACAGAATTGCTAACACATCCTCATGAACCTCAATCCCGTCTTGTCTATTAGCCTGCATCACAGTATTCTCCTCGACAACACTGCCTTTTTCAAGTCTGAATGCTGACAAAAAACATATTAATTTAGTGCTTCCCCATCTCCTCGGACTCCACGCTCAACTTCCCAAAACAATCCTTGATTGGCCCTAATCGTTTTCTAGTCATTCTTTTATTTCTGATTTATCTATAGAAATATTTATGGTTTTCCTTGATCCTATCTGCCAAAGACTTCTCAAATCTTCTCCTGGCTCTTCTCAGCTCTCTCTTAAGGTCTTTTCTGGTTAACTTGTAACTCTCAAGAACCTAACTGAGCTTTATGTCCCTTCTAACATAAGCCTTTTCTTCCTCTTGACAAGAGATTCAAATTCTTTATTAAACCGTGGTTCCTTAAACATGGTATAACGATGATCTAATTTCCCATCAAACGTGGGTAAATCTACCCAAGCAGATCACACATTTTCACCACTGATGAATTTGCAATTAAACTAAAAAGAGAATGTTCAGGGTTTATGATTTTGTTAAACAGCAAATCCTGCTTGATATTTTATATCTTTAATGCCCCTACATGCTTGTCATACTCAATTTGGGGAAAACTTATTTCAACTATATATCGTTTATGTTCACAAAATTAAAAAAATGTACTTTAAAAGAAAATCTGGAAATAAAGAGTTGGTGTCAGTAAAAGTGTCCACAAAGAGGTTAAGCAGCCATTAAAACTCAACTAATTCATGGATGGTCTTTGAAAAAGGAAATCTTCTACCCACTAGTCTGGCATATGTTGCGACAGTATCATGGCAGCATGGTTGGCATGTACACCACACATACCAAGCAATGACCATCTCTTGCAACCTTTTTGATACTAAGTGGTATTATCATTACTGATTCCCTCACAATTAACGCAATGGAGTTAACGTCGACCTGAAACAACTGGATCAGCTATGCAACATTATGTCAACAAAAACAGGTCAGAATGAAAAATTTTCTCTAAGTAACACACTTCCTGTCTCCCCAGTACACGCCCAAGAAACATACCACCAGATAGGATGTAGCAACCTGCTTGATCAGCACCCCATTCACCAACCTATACATTCACTCCCTTTACCAATAAACAGAGAGAGCTATGTGTACTATATGATGCATTGCAGAAACTCACTAAACTCCTTCAACATCATCTTCAAAGTCTGCGATCTCTGCCACCTAAAAGGACACAGCCATGTGGATAACATGGTAACTCCATTACCTGTAACTTCCTCTCCAAACCACACACCGCCCTGACTTAGGAATGTATCGTTCCTTCACTGCTCTCAGATCACAATCCCAGGTACTTCTTTCCGATCAGCATTGTGATTGTAATAGGTGAACTGCAGATGTTTGAGGAAATGGCTCACTATCAACTTCCCAAGTGCAATGAAGAAGGGACAACAACACTGGCCTTGCCAGCAGTGATGAAATCCATTGAAAAAAAAGATTAATAGCCTAGACGGTGGGTGCAGCAATCTGCTGCAGAAACCTGAGCTCCAACTCTCACAACACGTGTGGGTTAATATGCTTATGTTTCCCCAGCAGAATGCAGTGGCTCAAGGCTGCTCACCGCCGTGTCCATTTCGAGAACGAGGGAAAGGTAACAAATCCCAGCATTACCGCAAACATGCAAATTCAAAGAACGAACTTAAAAATCTGAAACAAAAAAAAATCAAAATTGACTTCATTCTACTCAATCCACAACAGTGATAAGGGGAAAGATGATGTGAATACCTAGATTCTGGACAACAGGCCGACTGCAATGAGAAAAGTTAACTGTTTTCCTCCCTTCTCTGGGAAGGATTACTGGAAGGATCTGCACATTCTAACATTGCATTTTTGAAAGGCTATTCAGCTTACCATCACGGCATAGGTCAGGTACTCCTTTTTTTCTGGGGCTACAACCTGGCCGCTCTGTTTTTGGGCTTTTCCCTTCAAGGCTTGTCCTCGCGACACCTGGTGCTGTGCACGCAGCTCCTCCTCCTCCATGTACTGTTGCACCATCTGCAGGGTGAATATAGAGGAACTGTCTTGTCTCCCCCGAGAATGGTATGCTCAAATAATACTGGACAGTGAAAGACAGGAAGACAAGCTGTATAGAGTGAAGTGAGCTGCTTCCCTGACTCAAGGAAAAATTGCTCTGTAATCCACGAAAACAGCGGACTGAGTGCACACAACAGCAACACTTAAAAGTAATTAGGAGCATCATCAGACATGTTAATCATGCTGCATCACAAGTGATCCCATCAAAATATCCCAATGTTTATCAGGATTAGTAAACGCTGGCTGTGTCAATTCATCATCTGTGAAACACATTAAGACCAGCGAAGTCCCTCCGACTGATAATTTTCTGGCCAGGACTCCAGTCACTAATTTGTTGCCAGGTTCTGATAAATAACCAAAAAACACAACGGGAATTGCACTTGCAGAGAATAAGGGTGCCATGGTTACATCAACATCAGAACACGAGGAGGCTATTTAGCTTCTTGAGCCTATTCCACTATTCACCCAAATCATGGTAATTTTCATCATCATGACAAATTCCTGTCTTTGTTCCATACTCCTTCACCATTTTCATTCCAAATCTACCAACCCCAGATTTAAAATTTGCAAATGATTTCCAATCAATCGCTGTTTGTGGAACTTTATCAAACTTTATCCATTTCTGTGTATAAAAGTGTTTCCCGATATCACACCTCAATGTTCTGACTCTAACATTTTATCTGTTTTATCTTTATTCTTAAGTTAAGCCTTGGAATCCAAGTATCACTTTAGTAAATCTACACTACATTTCCACTCAGAGTGATAATCTTCTTAAGCTATGATGCCCAACCCTGACAGCTTGGTCTAACTAGGTTCTGATTTGCTGAAGCATGACTTCTAATGCTTCTGAAGAGATGCTTCTCGTCTTCTGAAGAGATCAATATCAACATTCCACTGGCCTGCCGATCACTTTTCTGAACCTGTCTGTGACATTTTCATGAACTATACAGCTGGATCAATCCCACCAATTTCTTTGAAGTCCACTCTCTCTCAATTTTCACAATCAAGAAATATCCTATTTTGATCCAAGCTCTCACTTGCTTACAAAAACTCATCTGTCATTGTTTCTTCATTTATTGAACCTATCAAGATTGCTTTCTCATGCTATCTACACTTGGAATCGCAGTAATCTGTAGAGTGGCCCAAATTGTGAATGTGGCTTTCCTTTCATGATGAATAGTGAATAATTAGGGCTCCAATCTCGATCCTTGCAGGATATCACTCAACATATCCTTCCAATTAGAATATCTCTTATTATCTGCACAAATGTATGTTGTTCAGATCAAATTCCTCTGAAAACGCCCCCTGTCTTTTGCATCTTATTACCACCTTTAATGGACAGTAGAAAGGTGTAAATTCAGGGACATTCTTAGCAGTCATATTTAGCTTGGGGTTACCTGACTGGGTGAGCAAGGAATCCCAGTAAATATCAATCTTTGTCTTCACTACATGTGAACTCGATCACAAGGATTAACAATGTGAAATATTTATTCTCCTTTATGATTTATAAACTCTGGGCACAGTGTTACCGAGTGGTACTCGCTTTTCTTTCAAAAACACAGGCCCAGCCCAACTGTTGGCTCACACTCGTTACACCATATGGTTCTCGTCCTCTCCATCTGAATGTCATGGCAAGATACCTCGAACATGGAGAGGACCAACTATTCCAAGCACTGAGATCCCACTAATTGCACCACAACTCACCCTAATCCATAGGAGAAGCCGATTGGTCCCGCAATATGTCATCTGAATCATCCTGCTGGCTGCGTTTTTTCCCCATATTAAAGCAGTGATGGCTCTCTGATGCCAGAAGGGAATGTACTGATTTATCTTCAATCTCATCTTTCGTCATTGACTCGTCAAACTCATGGGAGTACTCAGTGGCAACAGAAGCAGAGGCTGGAGACAATAAATGATTGACTTTGCTCATTGTTATTTTCCAATGCTCACTGAAAGGTTTAGAATTTGAACTTGAAGTTAAGAGCTGAGCTAGAATCCTTGGATTAATTATCTGCTCAAGGAGCAGAGTTGGGTTACAATTATTGATTCAACACAACTTTGATATTGAATCACACATTGTTTAAGTTGCCTTATGCACAACCACAAATCCAAAGGAAACACAAGGAGCTTGGATTGATTAGCTTAAGCACATGACTGAATAAAGGAATCTTGAACTAAATCAGTGCAAGGCATGTGCCTATTTGACCCATATATCCTTTGGGTAGGGAAGGAGTGCTAACGTAGCAATCGATTTGATTGATCGAATCATTTAACTGAAGAGACACATTTCCCCGTTTCAGTCATGAGATCAGTGGAAGGACAAAACATCATTTCTGGTTAAGGAATTCACCTTTCTCACCAGGTAATGAAGGCACACTGTCTTGCGGAGCGAGTCGTTGGCCACTGTTTGAACCACCTCCTCAATAGAGCTATTTCCCTTTTGTGTGACCAGTGGTTTTGCTTTTCTCCAAGAATGGTCAGGGTGAGCTGCCTTGTTTACTACTGCCGCTGCTGCTACTATAGAAATGTCACATATAACATAGATGTATAGTTTCAGGACAGAAAAACAGGTTCTCAGTATTTGTGATTTACACAGACCTCCTTCTCAACCTAAACCCATTAACATAGTTTTCTTTTACTTCTTGCATTCCAAGCTCCTCCTTGAATTCATTCATTGTTATTTGCTTCAATTATTCCTGATGAGGTAAGTTCTATAGTCGAACCCTTTACTGGGTAAAGACTTTGTCGCCCTCTACAAATTCCCAGTTGGATTTAATAGTGACTACAATTATACCCCCAGCTCCAGTGGATAGTGTCATTCACAAGCAGAAACATCTTTTATATGTCCACCCTATAAAACCCCTATGTAACTGAACCATGTCACTCTTTTTCAACGAGACAAGACTGCCCAGTCTTACGTGATGAATTCAAATTCAGTTTTGATATAATTCCATTAATTCTTCTTTATCTTTCCTCCTTCCTCTACATCCATATTACAATATGAAGATCAGAACTGTTTGCAGTGCTCCAACGGTGATCTGTCCATGGTTCTGCACATATCTCACACATTTCCATTCTGTCGCCCCAGACATAAACCCATGATCTACTTTTCTATCTAACCTCACAAACCGGTACCATTTACTGTCAGTGACTCATTCCTATCTCCAGATCCCTCTGCCCTATTTAAGGACATATTTCCAAAGAGGAAGTGGTCTCTTTAATCTTTTGACCACAGTGTACTACCTCACATATGGGTGGTGGTTAATCTTCCACAGCTTTGACTGCAATATCCCCAGAACCAAATCTTCCCAACAGTAAGTCTACCTAAAAACAAAACTCCAATATATTAATGTACTTAATCTCGTAAACTATTTCTTATTTGAAAAGCACTAACTGGCCAGCTGAGTTTTGAACAAACATCCTCTGCCACAGACTGTGAGCTATGCTCCCTTTTCTAGTCCCACTCGTCCACTAGCCACAAAAAAATATAACTAGATTGGTGATATGGCCAATGATACAGTTCTCAGAGTGTGTCAGGGTCAGTGTTAGGAACAAGTAAGACAGATTTCTTTAATTTACTAAAACAAACATTTATGATCAAAGCAACGTTACTCAAATCATAATGGAAAGAAGAATGACGAGTGGTTATTGCAAATATGTACATTGATATTTCCCTTTGAAAAGTGCTGTGGAAAATGGTGATATGGCCGATGATATCGGTCTCAGACTGGGTCAGGGTCAGTTTTAGGAACAAGTCAGGCTAGTTTCTTTCATCTGCTAAAATCGCACGTTTATGATCCAGAGCAATGTTACTCAAACTATGGTGGAAAGATGAATGGCAAACTGCTTGGGTATTGCAAATATATAATCGATACTTCCCTGTTTAAAACACTGACACACACACACACACACCCCACACACACACACACACACACACACACACACACACACACACACACACACACACACACGTACGCACACACACGTACACACACACACAACCGAAAAGCAAAATCTTTGCAAAATTATCTTGAAATAACTTTGTCCAAGTATTATTGGAACTCATGACCAAAGGAAAAATGAGAGTTTGACCCAAATGCTGTTCTATTTATAGAGTGATCAAGTCCTACAGCATGGAGAGACGTCCTTTGGCCAAAACCATGCTGACCAAATATCCATCCACACTAACCCCTTTTCCCAGCACTTGGCACTTCTCGTCCTTTCCTGTCCTTGTACCTGTTCAAATGCCGTTTAAATATCGTTAATATAAACGCTTCAACCATTTCCTCTGGCATCTCATTCCCTTTGTGTACCACTCTCTGCGTAAAACAGTTTCCATCAGTTTCCCTTTTATTCTTTCTCCTCCCACCTTAAACTGATGACCTCTCGTCTCGATTCCCCAACTCTGGGAAAACGGCTGAGTCCATTCACCCTATTCATGCCTCTCATAATCTTGTACACTTCTATAAGATCCTCCTCAGTCTCCTACGCTCTTACGAAAAAAGTCCTCGCTTGTCCAACCTCTCCCGATATTTCACACTATTGAGTCCTCGCAACATCTTTGTAAATTCCGTCTGCACACATTCCAAATTAAAAACATCCTCCTGAATGCAATGTGACCAAAACTGAACAAGCCTCAACGACATCCCGTATAACTGCAACATAACTTCCCAACTTTTCTCCTCCATGTCATGACCGATGACTGCCGGTGTGACAAAAAACGTTCTTCAATGCCATGTCTACCTGTGACTCTACTTTCAGAGAACGCTGGACCTGAACTCCATGGTCCCTCTGCTTAATCATACTCCTTAAGGCCCTAACATTCACCATGAATCTCCTACTTTGATCTAACTTTACAAAAATATTCCTCAGCCCACTTCTCCAGTTTGATCAAAGTCCTGCTTAAATTTTTGATATACTTCCTCACTGTCCACGATACCATCTATTAAACTTTATTAAAATTTACGAATCATGCATTGTACATTCTCAAGAGTATCAGTGATAAAGATAACAAACAACAATGGGCCCAGCACCAACGCCTGAGGCACTTCATGTGTCACAGGTCTCCAGTACGAGAGCATCCTTCCACTATTACCCTCTACATACTACCATCAAGATAATTGTGTATCCAATTTGCCAGCTACCTCTGGATTCAATGCCAATCTAGCCTTCCAGACCAGCCTATCAAGGGGAACCTTGTCAAACGCCTTACTGAAATCCACACAGGTTACGTCTACCGCACATCCGACTGCAACTTTCCTGGTCACTTCACCAAAGAACTCAAACAAATTTGCGAGGCAAGATCTCCCACTCTCAAAGCCATGCAATCTTTCCACTCTGAAAACAGACATTATAACAATTATTAAAATTAATAATAACAAACAATAATAAATAATAATGTGACATTTTCAGTGGAGAATAAACTATCAATGGTATGTGATATTGGAACGTGCATCATTGGTGAAGGTCAGAATAGATTTTGGACCTGTGTCATTGAACTGTGTAGAAGAAAAGCAAGGGTGGCATGGTGGCTCAGTGGTGAGCACTGCTGCCTCACAGTGCCATGGATCTGGGGTTGATTACAACCTCGGGTGACTCTGTGTGGAGTTTGCACATTCTCCCTGTGTCTGTGTGGGTCTCCTCTGGGTGCTCCATTTTCCTCCTACAATCCAAAGATGTACAGGTCAGATGAATTGGCCATGCTAAATTACCTATCCTGTTAGGTGCATTAGTCAGGGGAAAATATAGGGTAGGGGAATGGGACTGGGTGGTTACTGTTCGCGGGGTCAGTGTGGCCTTGTTGGGTCAAATGGCCTGTTTCCATACTGTAGGGAATCTGATTTTTTTCTAATCAAACCCTGTCTTTCCAAACGCATGTATATCTTATCCTTCAGAATCTTCTCAAGTCACCTACGTACCACAGATGTTAGGCTTACTAGTCTATAGTTCCCACATTTTTCTTTGCTCCCCTTCTTGAATAATGGCACAGATGTTAGGCTTACTAGTCTATAGTTCCCACAGTTTTCTTTGCTCCCCTTCTTGAATAATGGCACAACATTTGCTACTCTCCAATATCTGGACCCTAACCTGTGGCTAACGATGATGCAAAAATATCACCCATGTTCCCCATAGTTTCTTCTGTAGCCTCTTGCAGTATTCTTGGATGTATCTGTTTAGCACCAGGAGATTTATTCACTTTCATACATTCAAATGCATCCAACATGTCTTCTCCTGTGATATTGACCCTCCCCAAGATAACAACACTACCTTTGTTAAGCTCCCAAGTCTTCATGTATTTCTCCACGGTAAAGGCAGAGGGCAAATAGTCATTGAGAATCTTGCACCTCTCCTACAGTTCTAGACATTAATGTCCACTTTGGACCTTAAGGAGTCATATCCTCATTTAGTCATTTTTTAACATATACTTAAAGAACCTCTTTGTATTCACCCTAATCTTCTCAGCCAATGCTATCTTGTGCCCCCTTTTCGCCCTTCTGATTCCCTTCTTCAGTAAACTCCTGTATTCCCTTGTATGCCTGCAGGGATTCCCTTGATCCCAGCTGCTTGGACCTGAGCCTCGCCTTTTTGCTGGTCAAAGCCTCAATATCTCCTGACATTCAGGGTTCCCTATTCCTGCCAACCTTGCCCTTTACCTTCACAGGAACATATAGACCTTGAACTGGAGTCACTTCACTTTTAAAGGTCTCCCACTTCCCGGAGGTCCCTTCACCTACAAACAAACTCCTCCAACGAACCCCCACAACTTGCAGTGTAATTCCGTCAAAAATGTGCCTTGTCCCAATTTAAAACTTGAACATGTGGACCTGTTTTGTCCCTCTCCATAACTATTTTTAAAATTAATAGAACTATGGTCACTGGTCCCAGAGTGCTCCCTCACTGTCACATCAGTCACCTGTCCTACCTTATTTTTTAGAGTAGGTCAGGTTTTGCCCCTTCCCGAGTTGCACCCTCTACATACTGCTTGAGGAAACTTTCCTGAACACATTTAGTAGATACGCCCCATCTCAGTCCTTAATTCCATGTCATTCCCAGTCTATGTTCGGAGAATTAAAATCTCCTACTATGGCAATCCTATTGGCCCTGCAAGTCTCCCTAATCTCTCTACATATTTTTGTTCCTCTAATTCCCCGTTTCCTATTTGGGGGCCTATAGTATAACACAAATAATATCACAATTCCCTTCTTATTTCTTAGCTCCCCCCACAAATCCTCACTGGATGATTCATCAGTTATTTTATCTCTGATTACTGCTGTGATACTCGCCTTAATCAAAGATGCAACTCCCCCTTCCCTCCTTCTACCATTTCTGTCCCGCCTAAAGCACCTGTACCCTGGTACATTAAGCTGCCAGTCCTGTCGCTCCCTTAGTCATGTTTCTGTAATGGCTTAAATATCCCAGTTCCACGTACCTATCCATACCGTGAGTTCATCGGCCTTACCTGTCAGCCATCTTGCATTGAAACAGATGCAATTTAATCCAACAGACAATCCTTGCTCCCTGCCCTGTTCCAGCCTGACCTATCTGTTCACTTTACTGTATCTCTTTCCAGCCTTGCACTTGCCTCCTTGCTGTTGAGGATCCCACACCGTCCCCCACTTCAGCCAATCAAGTTGAAATTCTCCCTTGCATCACAAGAAACTTTCATGCCAGGTTATTGGTCACCTTCCAGTTCAGGTACAAGCCGTCCTTCTTGAACAGGTCACCCCTGCCCCACAAAACATCCTCGTGATCCAAAAACCGAAATCTCTCCCCCCTGCACCAATTCTAAAGCCACACATTCATCTGCCATGTCCTGCTGATCTTACCCTCACTAACACGTAGCACTGGAAGTAAACCGGAGATTACAACTGTCATGGTCCTGGCTTTTACCCTTTCTCCTAGCTCTCTACAATCACTCTGCAGGATGTCATCCCTATTTCTAGTTGTGTCATTTGTACCAACGTATACAATAACTTCTGGCTGCCCCCCTACCCCATTGAGAACATCCTGCATCTGCTCTGAGACATCTAGGACTCTGGCATTGGGGAGGATACACACGATTCTTGATTTCCATTTGCAGCCACAGAATCTCCTGTCTGTTCCCCTCACTATCAAGTCTGAAAAATTACTTCTGAAGTTATTGTGCTAGCACAACCTTCTGATAATGGGATTTCTTCCTGAAACAGTTAGATTTGTGGGCGGCACGGTGGCACAGTCGTTAGCACTGCTGTCTCACAGCGCTAGAAACCCAGGTTCAATTCCTGCCTCACGCGATCCTCAGTGTGGAGTTTTCACATTCTCCCCGTGTCTGCGTGGGTTTCCTTCCACAAGCCAAAAATGGGCAGTTGAGGTGAATTCTTCGAGAGAAAGTGAGGGCTGCAGATGCTGGAGATCAGAGCTGAAAATGTGTTGCTGGAAAAGCGCAGCAGGTCAGGCAGCTTCCAAGGAACAGGAGAATCGATGTTTCGGGCATTCCTGAAGAAGGGTTTATGCCCAAAACGTCGATATTCCTGTTCCTTGGATGCTGCCTGACCTGCTGCGCTTTTCCAGAAACATTTTTCAGTTTCGGTGAATTGTCCATGCTCAGTTGCCCGTAATGTTAGGTGAAGGGGTAAATGTAGGGGAATGGGTCTGGCTGGGTGGCACTTCAGTGTAGACTTGTTGGGCCGAAAGGTTGTTTCCACACTGTGAGTAATCTAAAGAAAATGGCTGAATTGCTTTGCTTCAGGCAGTGGACAAATTCCATGGAATTCTCCGTGAGTGGGAAAGATATCTGGGCCTTTTTTTCACTCCCACACGTTGCTGTAATACGTGACAGGGAAACAGAAAGGGAGCAATGTACTGTTCCTTCACAGATAGGCTTTATCTCTAAGTTGAATGAGTAACATTATCATACCCTAAACTGGACCATTTTGAGCTCTCCTGAACCTTGTCCGAACTATATGACCACATCATATTCTTGACTCAATGTCGGTGCATTATTGCTGTTATCGTACACACAATCAATATATTAAAAATAAGTGGCCCTACTTGTTTTGAAGATGCATTAATATGTGCCTGCATAATGTAAAATAAGCGTTTCATGTCTTCACAATATCTGTGATGAATATGTTTTATTCTTAAACAAATACCGAAATTGCTGGAAAAGCTCAGCCTGTCTGACAGCATGTATGAAGAAAAATCAGAGTTCAATTTTTTGGTCCAATGACCTTTCCTTTGAACCTGTATTATTCTTAAATTATTTCGCTGGTTTTATTCTCCCACACAAGAAAAAATATCCATCCGGTATTCACCAACTACACTCTTCTCAAGATCTTAAATGGCCAATGAAACATCCCTCATTCTCAGGCCGAACTGTTAAGTCTTCATAACGTAATGCCTTCATCCCAAGAACGAGTAAAGAGAAACATCTTTGAAACATTTCGAAAGCTTTTTTTTTCAATTTAGGCAATGATAACTACACATAATACATCAGATATGATCTCAGCACTGCCCCGTACTGATTCAGAAAAACATCGCTAAGATCGTGCCCAACACCCCTTGCACGAAACAGAATCATTCCATTGACCTTCCAAATCACTTGCTACATCTTCAGAGTAAATTGGTGTGACTCATGTACTAAGACACACAAATCACTCGGCGCCACTGAGTTCTGCATTCTCATGCATTTCAATAATTTTCTGCTGTTTTGTCTTTTCCACAAAACAAAATGTTCCTATCACCTACATTGTACTGTGTTCTTTTTGCTGAACGTTTGTTTACAGCCTTCCTCTGACTGTATGCCATTACAGACGCTTTGCTCTCCCTCGTTTGTATCCTATTGCAGACTCTTTGCCCTCCCCCTGTCTGTATCACATTGCAGACGTTCTGCCTCCCCCTGTCTGTATCCCATTGCTGACGTCCTGCCATTCCACTGTCTGTTTCCCATTGCAGATGCTTTGCACTCTCGCTGTCTGTATCCCACTGCAGATGCTCTGCCCTCCCCCTGTCTGTATCCCATTGCAGTCGCTTTGCCTTCCCCCTGTATGTATCCCATTGCAGGCGCTCTGCCCTCCCCTGTCTGTATCACATTGCAAATGCTCTGCCCTCCCCCGTGTGTATCCCACCGCAGACGCACTGCCATCCCCCTGTCTGTAACCCTTTGCAGGCGCTCTGCCCTCCGTCTGTCTGTATCCCACTGCAGATGTTCTGCCCTCCCCCGTCTGTATCCCACTGCAGACGCTCTGCCCTCCACCTGTCCGTCTCCCAATACTGATGATCTGCCCTCCCCCTGTCTGTATCCCATTGCAGTCGCTTTGCCTTCCCCCTGTAATCCTCCCCCTGTCTGTAACCCATTGCAAACGCTCTGCCCTCCCCCGTCTGTGTCCCATTGCAGACGCTCTATCCTCCCCCTATCTGTGAGCCATTGCAGACGTTCTGCCCTCCCTCTGTCTGTATCCCATTGCAGACGCTCTGCCCTCGCCCTGTCTGTATCCCATTGCAGACTCTCTGCCCTCACCCTGTCTGTATCCCATTTCAGATGCTCTGCCCTCCCCCTGTCTGTATCCCATTGCAGACTCTCTGCCCTCACCCTGTTTGTATCCCATTTCAGATGCTCTGCCCTCCCCCTGTCTGTATCCCATTGCAGACTCTCTGCCCACCCCGTGTCTGTGTCCCATTGCAGACGCTCTGCCCTTCCCTGTGTGTATCCCATTGCAGACGCTCGGCCCCCCCCCGTGTGTATTCCATTGCAGACACTCTGCCCTTCCACTGTCTGTCTCCCATTACAGACTCTCTGCCCTCGCCCTGTCTGTATCCCATTTCAGATGCTCTGCCCTCCCACTGTCTGTATTCCATTGCAGTCTCTCTGCCCTCCCCGTGTCTGTGTCCCATTTCAGACGCTCTGCCCTCCCCTGTGTGTATCCCATTGCAGACGCTCTTCCCTCCCCGTGTGTATTCCATTGCAGACGCTCTGCCCTCCCCCCTGTCTGTGTCCCTTTGCAGATGCTCTGCCCTCCCCCTGTCTGGATCCCATTGCAGACTATCTTACCTCCCACTGTCTGTATCAAATTGCAGATGCTCTGACCTCCCCCTGTCTGTATCCCATTGCAGACGCTCTGACCTCCCCCTGTCTGTATCCCATTGCAAGCACTCTGCCCTCCCCTGTCTGTATCGTATTGCAGATGCTCTGTCTCCATTTGACATCTTATTGATTGACTATCCTGGTCCATGACCAAACTGAACTCCATCCTCTTCATCCAATTCATTGGTACATATTGTAATTTGTTGATGACCTCACACGGATCCTTGAAGAATTCTACTAGTTACAGATTTCCAAACACACAATGAGTAATGATCCCTACTCTGCATTTCCTGACGCTACCCGGGGGATGAGAACGCCACAAATTGCACAATCCAAAGGAGAAAGGTACAACGTTATCTGAAATGGAAATGTGAGACCCCCTTCATTTTAAACTGTGTTAACCTCACACCAAGTCACCTCTTTTCAGAAACAAAGGCACAAAAAATAAGAACAAATATAGACCATTCAGCTTCAGATTAGATTAAGTTACTTACAGTGTGGACACAGGCCCTTCGGCCCAACAAGTCCACACCGACCCGCCGAAGCGCAACCCACCCATACCCCTACATTTACCCCTTACCTAACACTACGGGCAATTTAGCATGGCCATTTCACCTAACCTGCACATCTTTGTAATTGTGGGAGGAAACCGGAGCACCCGGAGGAAACCCACGCAGACACGGGGAGAATGTGCAAACTCCACACAGACAGTTGCACTAAGGCAGGAATTGAAGCCGGGTCTCTGGCGCCGTGAGGCAGCAGTGCTAACCACTGTGCCACCGTGCCGCTTCTCAAACCTATCCCACAGCTCCATTGACTATTCAGTCAAGTATTTTTCAAACTTAGCTTCGACTGCACCCTTGGGAAAATAACCCTGACCCCTTAAGGAGACACAGCATAGGAAATTGGAAATAGGCCATTTGGCCCATCAAGTCTACTTAGCTATTTGGTCCTTTCTGGTGTGTTTCTCAACACAATTTTCCCGTCTTCTCACTGTAACTCTTGTTTGATGTTTTAAGCAAACCTTTGTCTTAAAGACATGGTTGCGTCTGTGTCTCTATGTGTATATTTGTGTGTGTGTGTTCCTCTTTAATGGCAGGAGACAGGGTAGTCGTGGATGGTACTTTTCGAACTGGAAACCTGTGAGCAGCGATTATCCACAGGGAAAATTGTTGGGTCCACTTTACTTTGTCATTTATATAAATGATTTAGATGAGAATTAGAGAAGGTATATTTAGAAAATTTGCGGATGACATCAAGTTTGGGTGTATACTGGACATGGTCTGTATAATGGTGAACAATTGAAAATTACAAAGTGATCTTCCTTAATTAAATCAATGATTCATAGAGATGTACTACAAGGAAACAGACCCTTTAACTCGCTCATGCCATCCAAATATTCTAAATTAATCTCGTGCCATTTGTCAGCATTTGGCCCATATCCCACTATTCATTTCGCCACCCAGTTGCCTTTTAATGCTGTAGTTGCTCCAGCCCCGACCAGTTCCTCTGGCAGCATATTGCATAGAAGAACCATCCTCTGCAGGAAAACAAGTTGCTCTTCATTGTCTTTCCAATCTTTCTCTCTCCACCTTAAACCTATGCCTTCTAGTTTTAGACTCTCCTACCCTGGGGGGAAAATACCTTGACCACTCACCCTATCCATGCCCTTCATAATTTTATGAACCTCTAGAAAGTGCAAATCTGATTCCAATCAAGACGAATGGCTGTGCTTTCAGCCATCCTGTTTCTATAGTTTCAAATTCAGTAGTCGTACCACTTCCTTCTCCATCAAGGCAAGATTCCAATAAAGTTTAATCAACTTGTTCAGAATTTCCGGCGCATTGACAGGGTCACTACCATCATTCAGTTTTTGCCTGTAAATCTGCAACATGACGTTCCTGTGTGTTTGTTACTCAGCCTGTTCGAACAATCTGTGGCACACTTCCACAGGACATGAATACACACCACCTTCTCCAGAGATAGGGGCAGTACCAGACGTTCATGAACTGGAATCGAATCCAGAGTTCCTGATTAGAAACGTGGGCAACACCCACTACACAAGTCTTAAACCATGCCCAGATTTTGTCTTATTTTAAGTAAAGGGACTAATTAAATTCTGATTAACATTACCAAATTATACAGGGGAAATTTCTCATTGAAAAAAGAAGTACACGTTATTAACCTCAACTATAGGATGTTGAGTGCATTCGCTGTGTCATTGGGATAAACTATGAAGATCTTTAATTGTTTGGCTATAATTTCTGGTTTAAATGGCTATTATCAATAGTCTGCTGTATGAGGGAAAAAAATCCTGAAACACACTCTGCACTGTGAAAGATCTCGAGTAGATATCAATAATGAACACCAGAGATGAGGAAAGAGCACAATTCTGGGCCCAAAGCACCGGTCACTATTTTCAACTTTTAACATGTGGCTTCCCTCTTCCTAAAATCATTAAGTGATACAAGTCAACTCTTTCCTTTCAAGCTTCTCCTTACCCGCTCTTCCCTCTGCATGCGCAAGGCAAAAATCAAGGCTGCCGTTGTCGGCCTTCTGGAGAGGGGAGTGTCGTTTTAATCCAAAGGGGGACGGTAGAGGGGGCATTAATATAACTCACTGGACTGAGGTGTGGCAGATGGAGTTTAACTTGGATAAATGCGAGGAAAAACAGACAAGGAAGGGCTTATAAAATTAATGCTGGGCTTTGGTAGTTATATAGAAAAGAGGACCCAGGGGCGCAGGTAAATTCTTTGAAGTTTGTGGTGCAGGGTGTTTAAGGTTACTTCACTCCTCAGACCTTTCAGATTAGAAGTTGAGAAATCATGCTGAGATTGTGCAGGACATTGATGAAACCTATTCTGTCGTATTGCGTGCAGTTATGTTATAGGAAGGATATTATTAAGCTGAATAGGGTTCAGAAGAGATTTACCAGGATGTTACCAGGAACAACTCATCTTCTGCCTCAGGAGACTACAAACACGCAGCATGACTATTGGCTTCACTGATTTACAAACCTCCCCTCGCCCACCCAGATCCCAGATCCAACCCTCCTACTCAGGTCCGTCCTTTCGAGGGAACCTACCTATCCAACTTCCTTCCCACAATCCGCTCCACACTCCCCACCAACCTATTACAATCACCTCCTACCTTCACGCTCCTATCGCCTACCGTTCCCCCAGACTCACCCGATTTCCCATTTTCTCTCAGCCCCCTTCCCCCTCCCAAGTCCTGAAGAAGGGTCCTGCCTGAAATGTTGAGTCACTTGCACCTCGGATGCTGCCTGACCTAAATGCCTTTTCCACCGCCATGCTTTATCTACACTGAATTCTCCAGCCTCGGCACTCCCCGTTGTCTCTTAGGTACAATTCTCTGTTAATATATCAACGTTGTTGTCTGTTGTAACCGCACGTAGTTTCAGGGACATTTTCTTCTCAGATCATGGACGATAAAAGTTCTCTCAACGTTTTACTCATATTGTAATGCCTGATCAGTCGTCACAGAATGTATGTTTCAATTTATAAACAGAGAAGCACGTTTATGTTCTGATAAACCTCTGGCATTGCTCTCATATGCAAAGCAGGTTGAATGGTTACACACGATTGATCTACCAGCCCCAACATTTGTTCCCTCTGTCACCCCAACATATCCCATCAGAATGTGTAAATTTTAAT
The DNA here is from genome assembly GCF_004010195.1 of Chiloscyllium plagiosum. Lineage (NCBI taxonomy): Eukaryota > Metazoa > Chordata > Chondrichthyes > Orectolobiformes > Hemiscylliidae > Chiloscyllium > Chiloscyllium plagiosum. The sequence continues at coordinate 46,590,617 of NC_057717.1, read as the reverse complement.
CATTATTTTGAATGTTAATAAGAAGTATTGCATTAAAATGGCTTAACTGGAGCTATTTGTTCAGCAACTGTGATTGATGTCAGTCTCCGTGGATCCTAAATGTGTCACCGGATGGTTTCCCTCTTCTATTAATTCGGGACTCGGTTCAATGTGTTATGCGACAGTATCTGCGGGAGCATTACCGACAGCACTAAAAGGGATCATCAGCTCCAGAGAGAGGGGGAGAAGAAATCAGAAGAAATCTGTCAAACAGGCAGACACTGCATATTGCTTAAGTCATTGACACATAATCTATAGGCACAGAATAATAATCTGTTAATATCTCATGAAGGAAATTGATGTAATTAAAATAAAACAATCATCATTTGTTAGAAAAAAAACATCTGCTTGCTTCAGGTCCTTCAGATAAGTAAATGGGTTATCCTTCCCCAGTTATGTATGTGCAAACCCACATCAATGTGTTTCACTCTTTACTGTCCTGTGGAACAGCTGAATGAGCCACTCAGTTCAAGATCCGTATAACATGCTGGCCTTGCGAGGGCTGCACACATCCCATGAGGGAAGAACAAAAGAAAAGTTAGCTCCCTTCCAGTGACTGCTTTCCTTATTCGTACAATGCATTTCCATTCAGGTATGTGACCATTCCCTACTTCAAGTGCAATCTTTCTGACTGAGTCTCTCCCTAAGAGTGGTGTTCAGCACCATGGGCAACTCTGGTACTGGCTTTATTGATGCTAACATACAGATGTAAGAAACTTATAAATTCCACGTCAGTGGCAGTGCCTTGAGAAGGAATGGGTTTTTAACGTTATAATAGAGAAATGGAGATCAGTATGTGAGGGAAAGGAATTATTGTGATCATCACTGAGAGTGTGGGGTATTTTGGGTATTGTGGACAGATTTCTTTCCTTTGAAAGGAATGATCTCATTGCAACAGAGACAGTGTAAAGGAATTTTACCAGACTAATCCCTGAGCTGATGGTAAAATAGGAGTGAGTGAAGGTTAATCTGTAGCACTGTCAGAGAATAAGAGGTCAATGCATTGAAACTTGATAGTGGTGGACAAACACTCGTTATGTTCTACAGAGACACTGAGAAGATGATAAACTCCAGGGCTTGCATTTTTTATTTTACTCGGGGTGTATGATTCTGGATATTTAAGTGCCTCTGAGGATAAAATCTTCAGTCAAATCCTGCCTCGATATCAGGGTCAGTCCCTCTTACCTGAGCAGGTCAGTAAACCACTTTTGTTAATGTTAATACGTGATGGTGGCTGTGTGGGGAGTGTTTTCTTATCACAGAGGGTAGAGAATGTCATTAATTCTCAGATCTAGAAAGTTAGGGGAGTTAGATCACTGCAAGTATTTAAAGTGGAGATAGATAGATTTTTGACCTGTCACAGAGCTGAGGGGAGGGAAGAATTGTGCATTAAAGAGACGGTAATGCCAACAGTAGATCAGCCATGATTGCATACAATGGCGTGAGCATCCGAATTACCGACTCCTGTTTCTTATATTCTCATATTCTGTCATTGGAAAGTGAATGGTTGCAATTTTCCTAGAAGTGCCGTTATTGAATGTTGATGACAGTGATAGAAGAGTATCTGGTGAGCCTTCTCTGGGCGAGATATGGGCCCGATGTTCACAGTGAATCTGGTTCTACAACATGACCAACAAATGAAACACCAGTTGCAGCGAGGAGCCACTCGGTAAAGAGGTGAGAGGCCTCTTTCGTATCCAGCCTGGATTTCCCATCCCATTTTCCAACCATTGCCAAATCACATAGTGTTGAGGGACTGAATGATATCCTATCGTACTGCGGACCAGGTGTGTGGAGCAAGTGGTCTCTATCTGCTCCTGCTCATGTGATTTTAAGGACTGAATGGAACATAGGAACATAGGACTGAGGAGCAGGAGTGGGTCATTAGACAGTTTGTCATTTCTCGACGAGACAGTAAGATCATGGCTAGTCTGATTGTGGTCTGCGCAGAACTTTTCTGTCTTTCCACAATTTTCGTCCATTCACATGTCTGTTAAATGTTGAACAAACCCAACTTTGAATAAATGCAAACACGCAGACACAATACTAGGGAACTGCACAAAGTCAAAGTACATAGGCAGCACAATTCTGGAAGGTAACAGAAACTTATCTATCAGTCATGTTCCCATTCAATTAATTCTGCTGCAGTTCATCATTTTTGATTTGTTCATGGAATGTGGGTGTTGTTAATAGGCCAACATTTATGGACCATATCTAATTACGCTGGAAGTGGTGGTGTTGAGCTGCCATCTTGGGAATAAAACTCTGGTGAAGAGAATTCCCATTTGAACAGCCCGTGAGAATTTCTCAATCCTGCTCCATGGGGAGTGGAGGGTCACTGTTTACTTTCCAACCCCACTTATTGACTGGTTACAACAGGTTTGAAATGTTACCTAAGTCATTTTCTTGAAAAATGTGAGACACAGAGTCACACATGTACAGACACATACACAAACGCACATGTCTTAAGACGATAACGAATAAGGAAAGGTTTCCAGAGGTTCATATGATTTGAACTCATATCAAATGGAAAAGTGACAATGTGCCCCAACTGCTATTCTGTCTCCGACATAATTCTACTCAAACAAGCTGCTGGTATGAGATCTCATCCTGGAACAGTTGGATTTGGCAGAACTTCCTTTCCTTCAAGCAGTGGAGCCATTCCCATGAATCCTCAACAGGAATCCTCCACGTTTGGTAAAGAAGATGACTCAGAGATTTTTTACTCTCACACTTTGCTGTCAGGAGGGACACAATAAGAGAAGGAGAGCATCAGACTGCAGCTTACGACCATAAGTTCATCGAACATTGGAACAGAAATTAGGCTATTCAGCCCATCGAGTCTGATCTGCCATTCAATTATGGCTGACAAGTTTCTCATCTCCATTCTCCTGCTTTCTCCCTGTAACCCTTGATCCCTTTGATATTCAAGAAGCTAACTATCTCTACCTTAAATATGCTCAATTACCTGACCTCCACTGCCTTCTGTGAAAATGAATTCCATAGGTTCTCCACTCTCTGGCTGAAGATGTTTCTCCTTAGCTCCGTTCTAAAAGGATTTCACTTTACTTTAAGGTTGTATCATTGGGTCCTAGAAACTCCTACCAATGGAAGACTTCTCAACATGCACACTGTCCAGGCCATTTAGTATTCTGTATGTTTCAATTAGATCCACCCTCATATTTCTGAACTCCAACATGAACAGACCCAGAGTCCTCAAACTTTCTCATAAGTTAAGCTTTTCAGTCCTGGGACCATTCTCGTGTACTTCCTGTGAACCCATTCCAAGGTCAGCACATCCTTCTTGAGATATGGGGCTCAAAACAGCGCAGGATGCTCCAAATATGGTCTGAAAAGAGACTGATAGAGCCTCAGAAGTACATCCCTGCTTTTACATTCAAATCCTTTCAAAATAAATGCCATCACTGCATTTTCCTTCCTTACTACTGACTCAACCTGCAAGTGTACATTGAGAGAAGCCTGGAGTAGAACTCCCAAGTCCCTTTGCACTTCAGACATCTGAATTTTCTCGGTAGTCCATGTTTTTATTTTTCCTAAGAAAGTGCATGTTACCACAATTTCCCACTTTGTATTCCATCTGCCACTTCTTTGCCCATTATCCTAACCTATCCAAATCCTTCTTGAGCCTCCCTGCCTCTTCGACGTTACCTATCCCTATACCTATCTTTGTATCATCTTCAAACGTAGCCAGAATGCCTTCAGTTCATTCATCTGGATCGTTAATGCATAAAGTGAAAAGTTGTGGACCCAATACTGAGCCTTATGGAACACCACTTGTCACCAGCTGTCATCCTGAGAAGAACACTTTTGTCGACAGTCTCTGCTTCCTGCCAGACAGCCAAACATCTACCCATGTTAGCAACTTGCCTCTAATGGTCCCTTGCCTTACTCAGTAGCCTCCTGTCGGCATATTGTCAAGGACCTTCTGGAAGTCCAGGTAGATGACATCCATTGCCTCTTCTTGGTCTTAGCTGCTCGTTACGTCCTCAAGGATTTCTAGCAGATTTTCCAGGCATAACCTCCCCTTGATGAAACCTTGCTAACTTTGTCCTAATTTGCCATCCACATTCAAGTATTCAGAAATCTCATCTTCACAATGGATTCCAGGATCTTACCCAGAGCCAAGTATACATTAGTCAGTCTGTAATTTTCTGTCTTTTGCTTTACTCCCCTTTTTAAACAGGGGTATCACGTTAGCGATTTTTCAGTCCTCTGGGAAATCTCCCTGATTCGAGAGATTTCTGAAAGATCACCACCAACGCCTCCACTGCCTTAGAAAGCTGGAGTGGAGTCCATCTGGTCCAGTTGATTTACTTATCTTCATGCCCTTCAGTTTTTCCAGCACCTTCTCCTTGAGATGGTCACCTTACTCAGCTCTGTCCACTACATCTTTTCAATGTTTGGGATATTACTCGTGTTTTCAACCGTGAAGACTGACACGAAGTAATTTTTCATCTCCTCAGCCATTTCCTCGTTCCACGTTACCATCTCTCCTGTGTCAATTTCTAGCGATCAAATGCCCAGTTTTCCCTCTCGTTTTCCCTTTCCATATCGAAAGAAGCTCTTACTGTCTTTCTTTACATGACTGACTTACTTACCCTCATATTTAATCTTCTCCCTCCTCACTTCTATTTTTGTTGTTCTCTGTTGGTCTTTACAAGTGTTCCGACATGGCGGTGAACACCTCTGTTAATTTAACCAAAGACCCAGGAAAGCTCCCCTCACCTCGTAATGTATTAGAATATGAGTGACAGAGAACTCCCAAATTTCACTATTTAAAGAAAATAACGTCAATTTATTTTTTTAACTCTAAAAGTGAACATTCCACAAGAACTATTCACAATTCTACACCCCCCCCCCCCGCCCACAGACACATACCACTGCTAATTATCTGCCTCCGACTCTATAACAATAAGCTGTTTCAATAAGACACTTATGAAAATTACATCAACTTAATTTCAAAACCTCACAGCTGCTGCCGTCCTCTGTGACGTCACTCTTCCGGCTGATGAATTCCCTGGGTCATCATATTTTTGCTTACTGTGAATATGTTTTATATGAGAAAAAATCTTTGATATAGAGTATTTCCTAATTTCTTGCAGAGCAAAATCCTTGATCCCCAGCTTCTTCCGTTTCGATGGCATCTGCTCTCTCCCCAGTTTTCAAAATACCTTCAGTTTTATATCCCCAGCATCAGATCGTCTCACGGGTTCGATATTGGCAAAACCATAAATTCAAACTCAATTCGCTTTCAGTGACAGAGAGAGTGAAGGAAAGGGAGTGTTGCATGAAATAGTGAGAGTGGTGGAGCCTTGTTCGGGGCTAGGTGCTATAACAGATATACAGAGAGTGTGAGGAAGTAGAGAGAATACGGAGACACTTATCCTGGCAGAGCGGGGAGGTTATTGATGCTTGTCCTGTATTGATGGGTCATCTCAGCGTCAGGGTATGCCTCCCCAATGTCTTGTCCACGTCAATCACTAGTAACACCACAGAGCACATCTCTCAACTTCTTCAGAATCAGTTTAAATGGATCTTGCAAACACCAAGGAGGAACAAACATTGGTGCCTTACATATCTAAACCAAAACTGTTGTGCAAATTTTGTGCATCCTATGCTCTGGAAATTAGATATGCAAATATTGTGGTGCTGCAGTAATACTGGATGATCTAAAATTGCATCCAAACTGCGTTAACTAAATGATTGCTAATGCTATGAAAAATAAATTCCATAAGTGTATACGAGATAGGTTGAAGAGTATGTTGTGAATCAAACTAGAGAGCAGGTTATTTCGGGTGTAGTGTTGTGTGGTCCGGAAGACTAATTACTAACCTTGCTCTGAAGCAGCTTTTGAGGATTAGTGACATTAATATGTTGCATTTTACACGGCGTCTGCATACAATTTACAATTTTGGAACATTATACTCAAATATCATGAAAGCCCGGACGCTAGAGGGTCAAGTGAATTGGAAAAATACAATATGACATTTAGTTTCAGACAAATAATGGTTGTAATTGATAGGAATACTGCAAAGTCTGAAAAATACGTACATATCACAAAGTTACAGACAGCAAAGAAAGGGGAGGTGACTCAATGACGGTTTACGTAAGAAACTAAAGATTGCATTAAATCAAAGGAATCAGCTTCAGAAGAATTCCACATATTGTGGAAACCTGAACATTCGGAGAGATTTACTTTTCCGAAAATAAGGACGAAGAAAGTATAAAGGAAATCAAAAAGAACATGAAAACAAACAAACAGGAAACACAGACTGCTTACATCTACGATCCATATACCAAAGGAAACAAAAGCAAGAGCAACGTTCGAAATTTGTAAAGTAGAGGAGAATTTATTGTGGGGGACAAGGAGATGTCAGAGAAACTAACCAGCTACTTTGCATCTGTCTTCATGGAGGAAGCTCCAGGAAATTTCCATGTAAACCATATGATCACCTGGAACTTGTGGAAATAAACACCTAAAGTCAATTCGTATCAGCAACAAGGTAGTACTTGAAAATGGAACTAGATTGATCATTGCTATGTCTGATGGGCCAGATGTACTTCATATCACAATACCAGAAATAAAACAGCATATTAATTGAACTGTCGGTAACTGTGTTTTATTTTCCTGTAGATCCTACAAAGGCCATAAGACATTGTAGATAACTCGAAAGTAGTAAACATGATCCAACTATATACACAGGCAAGAAGAGATAATGTGGAGGACTGCAGACCAATTATTTTGACATCTGTAGTGAAACAGTTGGAATCTATTACATAAGATGTGATATTGGGTATTTAGTAATGACCAGCAACATTGCAGATATTCACTATACATCTCTGACAGAGAAATCATACCTGACAAACTTCGGAATAGTTTAAAGTTGTTTCTTGCAGCATAGATAATGGACCACCAGTGGAAGTGGTGTATTTGGGTTTTCAGAAGTCTTTCTATAAGAACTCACACAGTGAGTTCGTAAATGCAATTAACGTGAATAGTATTTGGAAGAATATATGTAATTGGAACGTTAAAGCTAGGTTGGTCTCCTTTTTAGGGAATCGGAATATAGATGTAATGACATCATGAAGCAATTGCATAGAGTGTTGTTGAGAGAGTACCTCGAGTATTGTGTACAGTGTTGGTGACCTAATCTAAGAAAGAGTATCCTGATCACAGAGGACGTGCAATGGACATTCTCAAGATTAAGCCCTCAGATGACAAGATTTTTCGATGGGAGACTTGTTTTGTGACCTCTTCAGTTTCAATGAACGACAAGTGATCGCATGAAATTTAGAAAATCTATGAAACATGTGGCATGGTGAAAATAAACAGGATATTCTTCTGGCTTTCTACTCTACATTTAAGGCAAATAAGGGCAGGATAAGGGACAGGCCATTTAAGGCCATCATAATGATGACATTCTTCACTCAGACGAGACTGACTAACATAGGGCCATGGAAGCTGCTGGCAGGGCAAGATTAGGGAGAATCCCTAAATATTCTACACGTATGTCAAGTGAATTAGAACAACCAGATGATACAAAGATTGGCCAGGTAGTTGGCAGTGAGCTGGAAGGCCTTATGTTACAGGAAGATACAGATGGATTGGTCAGATGGGCAGGTCAATGGCAGATGGAATGTAACCCTGATAAATATGAGGTAATGCACTTTGGAAAAGGAAACAGACAGAGGAGTACTCACTGAATAGCAGCACACTAGTAAACTCAGAGAGTGCTTCTCCACACATCCCTGAATGTGAATGGTTCTGAACATTGATGAGTTAGGCACGATCGTAGGAATAGACTTTGTTCATTGATCCAAACATTATAAGATGTATATGGCACTTTGGTAAGGCCAAAATAAATACTGTGTGCAGTTCTGGCAGCCATATTACAGGAAGGATGTGATTGTACTGGATTAGATGCAGAGCAGATTCACTGGGATGTTCCCTGGGAAGGAACATGTGAGCTGTGGAGAGGGGCTGGATAAGCTCGAGTTGTTTCCCTTGGAGAAGAGAAAGTTGAGTGGGTATGTAATTCAGGTTTAAGATTACAACGGGCATGGAAAGGGTGAATAGGCAACAGCTGCTCATTTTAGTCAAAGTGTCAGCTTCCTTACAGTCGGAAACCACAGAATGGAGAACAGAGAAACATGAGTCAACTACTTCACTTCTGTCTTCACAAAAAAGACATAAACAAAGCTTTCCCACCAATAGCAGAAATCCTGAGACTGAGGAGAAAAGTACATAGTATGAAATTAGTAAATACACTAATTTGGAGAAATTAAGAACTGAAAATAATGGGCTTCAAAAAAAATCAACGCACATCGATGAAATGGGAAACATATTTGAGAAACTGACTGGCAGATTAATTACAGAAAAGCAATATATGCACTGAACTTGGATTTTCATCAAGATTTGTAATAGAGTCCCAAGCCTTGTGTGCAAAGTAAAAGCAAATGGGATAGGGGATAATATATGGACAAGGTGTCACAATGGAAGAGCTGGCAGGAAACAGTGAGTAGGAATAAATGGATGGTTTTCAGTTTGGAAGGCTCCTGCAGCATCGCTATGATTGGTGCTTGGGGCCCAAGATATTTACAATACATCTCAAACATCTCGTTGAGGGAATCAAATACAAAGTTTACAAGTCTGCTGACGGAACTAGCATTTTGAAAGTTAAGGATGATGAGGAAAAAACTTCAAAGTTATTGAGACAAATGGAGTGAATGAGTAAATATGTGGCCGGTGTAGAGCAGTGTGGATAGATGTGATGTTGTCTACTTAATTGGGAACAATGGAATGCCAGCGGAACATTTGAAAAGGGAATGGTGGAGAAATGTCGATTTATAAAGGGAACTAAACGTTTTTTTTTTGTTTTTGTTTGGACAGACCTCCGCGTTCCATGCAGGGCAGTGAATTCTGAAGACAGAATCCAATACTGGGAATACATTGGCACATAGAACCAGTGTACACAGACCCACCAAGTAGGGAGCTATAACATTGAAAAGGATCTGGGATCTCCCTGTACATCAGTCACTCTGCCCACCCCGTCTGTATCGCATTGCAGACACACTGCCCTCCCCCTGTATGTAGCCCAGTGCAGACATTCTACCCTCCACCCACCTAAAGTCCCACTTCAGACGCTCTGCCGACCTCCTGCCTGTATCCCATTGCAGGCACTCTACCCTCCCCCGTCTGTATCCCACTGCAGACACCAAGCCCTCCCCCTGACTATATCCCATTGTAGACACTCTGCCCTCCCCTGACCTCTATCCCACTGTGGACACTCTGCTCTCGCCTGTCTGTTTCCTAATACAGTCACACTGCCCTTCCCCGTCTGTATCCCAATACAGACGCTCTGCCCTCACCCTGTCGGTATCCCATCACAGACGCTCTGCACTCTGTTGTCTGCATCCCGTTGCAGACGCTCTGAAGTGCCCCAGGCTGTATCCCATTGCAGATGATCTGCCCTCACCCTATCTGTATCCTATTGCAGATACTCTTCCCTTACCCTGTCTGTATCCCATTGCAGACACTCTGACCTGCCCCAGTCTGAATCCCATTGCAGATGGTCTGCCTTCCCACTATCTGTATCCCATTGCAGATGCTCTGCCCTACCCCACTCTGTATCCTACAGCAGAGGATCGGCTCTCCCCGTCTGTATCACACTGCAGGCACTCTGCCCTCCCCCTGTCTGTATCCCACTGCAGACCCTCTGCCCTCACCCTGTCTGTATCCCACTGCAGACACAATGCTCTCCCCTGTCTGTATCCCATTACAGATGCTCTGCCATCGCCCTGTCTGTATCCCATTGCAGATGATCTCCCCACCAACTATATGTATCCCATTGCAGACGCTCTGCCATCCCCCATATGTATCCCATTGCAGATGCTCTGTCCTTCCCCTGTCTGTATCCCATTGTAGATGATCTGACCTGGCCCAGTCGGTCTCGCATTGCAGACGCTCTGTCATCCCCCTGTCTGTATCCCATTGCAGATGCTTTGCCCTCCCCCTGAATGTATGTCACTGCAGACACTCTGCCCTCCCCCTATATGTATCGCATTGCAGACACTCTGCCCTCCCCCTGTCTGTATCCCACTGAAAACACTCTGCCCAACCCCTGTCTGTATCACACTGCAGACATTCTGCCCACCCCCGACTGCATCCCATTGCAGATACTCTGCCCGCCCCCTGTCTGTATCCCACTGCAGACACCAAGCCCTCCCCACTCTGTATCCCACTGCAGACGCTCTGCCCTCCCCTGTCTGCAACCCACTGCAGACACACTGCCCTTCGCCTGTCTGCATCGTTATGCAGGCACACTCCCCTACCTCGTGTGTATCCCAATGTAGACGCTCTGCCCTCACCCTGTCTGTATTCCATTGCAGATGCTCTATCCTTACCCTGTCTGTATCGCATTGCAGACGTTCTGCACTACCCGTCCGTATCCTATTGCAGAGGCTCTGCCCTCCCCTGTCTGTAACCCACTGCAGACGCTCTGAACTGCCCCAGTCTGTATCCCATTACAGATGCTCTGCCCTCCCCCTGTCTGTATCCCTTTGCAGATCCTCTGCCCTCCCCCTCTCTGTATCTCACTGCAGAAGATCTGCCCTACCCCTGTCTGTATCCCACTGCAGACGCTCTGCCATCCCACTGTCTACAGCCCACTGCAGACACACTGCTCTTCCCCTGTCTGTTTCCCATTGCAGACGGTCTGCCCTCCGCTGTCTGCATCCCATTTCAGATGTTCTGCCCTCCACGAATGTGTATCCCGTTGCAGATGCTCTGTTCTCCCCTGTCTGAATATCACTGCAGACAATCTGCCCTCCCCTGTCTGTATCCCATTGCAGCTTCTCTGCCCTCCCCCTGTCTGTATCCCATTGCAGATACTCTGCTCTCCCCTGTCTGTATCCCACTGCAGACACGCTGCCCTCCCCTGCATGTATCTCACTCTAGCCACTCTGCCCTCCCCGTCTGTATCCCATTGAAGACACTCTGCCCACCCCCAGTCGGTATCCCATTGCAAATATTCTCCCCTCCCCCTGTTTGTATTCCATTGCAGATGATCTGCCCTCTCCCTGTCTGTATCCCATTGCAGATACTCTGTCCGCTCCCTGTCTGTATCCCATTGCAGACGTTCAGCACTACCTGTCTGTATCCTTTGTAGACGCTCTGCCCTCACCCAGTCTGTATCATGTTGCAGATGATCTGCCCTCCCCTGTCTGCATCCCATTGCAGACGGTCTGACCTGCCCCAGTCGGTATCCCATTGCAGATGATCTGCCCTCCCACTATCTGTATCCCATTGCAGATACTCTCCCCTCCCCCTGGCTGTATCCCACTGCAGATGCTCTGATCTGCCCCACTCTGAATCCCATTGTATATAGTCTGCCCTCCCCCTCTCTGTATCGCACTGCAGATGATCTGTCATCCCCCTGTATGTATCCCATTGCAGATGGTCTGCCATCCCCCTCTCTGTATCCCACTGCAGATGATCTCCCTCCCCCATCTGTATCCCACTGCAGACACTCTGCCCTACCCCCTCTGTATCCCACTGCAGACCCTCTGCCCTCCCGCTGTCTGTATCCCATTACAGAAGTTCTGCCCTCACCCTGTCTGTATCCCATTGCAGATGCACTGTCCTCCCCATGTCTGTATCCTATTGTAGACACTCTGGCCTCCCACTGTGTGTCACCCACAGCAGACGCTTTGCCTTCCCCTGTCTGTGTCCCATTGCAGACGCCTTGCCCTCCGATTTCTGCATCCCATTACAGGCGCTGTACCGTCACCCTGTCGTTATCCCATTGCAGACGATCTGTCCTCCCCCTGTCTGTACGTCACTGCAGATGCTCTGCCCTCCCCCTTCTGTATTCCACTGTTGGCACTCTGCCCACCCTGTCTGTATCCCATTGCAGATACTCTGCCCTCTCTGTCTGTATCCCACTGCAGACACCAAGCCCTCCGCCTGTCTGTATCCTAATGCAGACACACTGCCCTCCACCGTCTGTATCCCAATGCGACGCTCTGCCCTCACCCTGTCTGTATTTCATTGCAGATACTCTGTCCTCTCCCTGTCTGTATCCCACTGTAGACACTCTGCACTCCCCCTGTCTGCATCCCACTGCAGACGCTCGGCTTTCCCCCTGTCTGCATCCCATTGCAGACACTCTGCCCTCTCCCTGTCTGTATCCCTCTGCAGACACACTGCCCTCCGCCTGCCTGCATCCTAATGCAGACACACTGCCGTCCCCGTATGTATCCCAATACAGACGCTCTGCCCTCACCCTGTCTGTATTCCATTACAGATGCCCTGTCCTCTCCCTCTCTGTATCACATTGCAGATGCTCTTCCCTCCCACTGTCTTCATCTCACTGCACATGCTCTGCCCTCCCCGTCTGTATCATACTGCAGATGCTCTGACCTGCCCCAGTCTGAATCCCACTGCAGATGATCTGCCCTCCACCTGTCAGTATCCCACCGCAAATGATCTGCCCTCCCCCTGTCTGTATCGTATTGCAGATGGTCTGCCCTCCCCCTGTCTGTGTCCCACTGCAGATGATCTCCCTCCCCCATCTGTATCCCACTGCAGACACTCTGCCTTCCCCCTCTGTATCCCTCTGCACATGCTCTGCCCTCTCCTGTCTGTATCTTACTGCAGATGCTCTGACCTGCCCCAGTCTGAATCCCACCGCAGATAATCTGTCCTCCCCCCTCTGTATTCCACTGTAGGCACTCTGCCCTCCCCCTGTCCGTATCCCATTGCAGATGTTCTGTCCTCCCCCTGTCTGTATTCTATTATAGACATTCTGGCATCCCCCGTGTGTATCCCACAGCAGACGCTTTGCCTTCCCCTGTCTGTATCCCATTGCAGACGCCTTGCCCTCCGATTTCTGTCTCCCATTACAGGCGCTGTACCGTCACCCTGTCGTTATCCCATTGCAGACGCTCTGTCCTCCCCCTGCCTGTATCCCATTGCAGATGCTCTGCTCTCCCCCTGTCTGTATGTCACTGCAGATGATCTGCCCTCCCCCTTCTGTATTTCACTGTAGACACACTGCCATCCTCTGTCTGTATCTCTCTGCAGACACTCTGCCCACCCCTGTCTGTATCCCATTGCAGATACTCTGCCCTCCCCCTGTCTGTATCCCATTGCAGACCTTCTGCCCGCGCTCTGCCTGTATCCCACTGCAGACACCAGGCCCTCTGCCTGTCTGTATCCTAATGCAGACACACTGCCCTCCACCGTCTGTATCCCAATACAGACGCTCTGCCCTCACGCTGTCTGTATTCCATTGCAGATGATCTGCCCTTCCCTGTCTGTATCCCACTGCCGACACTCTGCTCTCCCCTGTCTGTATCCCTCTGCAGACACACTGCACTCCCCTGTGTGTATCCCACTGTAGACACTCTGCCCACCCCTGTCTGTATCCCATTGCAGACACTCTACCCTCCAACTGTCTGTGTCCCATTGCAGACACTCTACCCTCCGCCTGTCAGTATCCTAATGCAGTCACACTGCCCTTCCCCGTTTGAATCCCAATACAGACGCTCTGCCCTCATCCTGTCTGTATCGCATTGCAGATACTCTCACCTGCCCCAGTCTGTATCACGTTACAGATGATCTGCCCTCCCCCTATCTGTATCCCACTGCTGACACCAAGCCCTCCGCCTGTCTGTATCCTAATGCAGACACACTGCCCTCCCCCGTCTGTATTCCAATATAGTCGCTCTGCCCTCACCCCGTCTGTATTCCATTGCAGATGGTCTGTTCTCTCCCTGTCTGTATCCCACTGTATACACTCTGCACTCCCCCTGTCTGCATCCCACTGCAGACACTCTGCCCCCCCCCCCACCCTGTCTGTATCCTACTGCAGACACTCTGCCGTCCGGCTGTCTGTATCCTAATGCAGACACACTGCCCTCTCCCATCTAAATCTCAAAACAGACGCTCTGCCCTCACTCTGTCTGTATCACATTGCAGATGCTCTGTCCTCCCCCTGACTGTATCCCATTCCAGACGTTCTGCACTAACCGTCTATATCCCATTGCAAATACCCTTATCTCCCACTGTCTTTATCTCACTGCACATGCTCTCCCCTCCCCCGTCTGTATCAATCTGCAGATGCTCTGACCTGCCACAGTCTGAATCCCACTGCAGATGATCTGCCCTCCACCTGTCTGTATCCCACTGCAGATGATCTGCCCTCCCCCTCACTGTATCCCAATGCAGATGATCTGCCCTCCCCCGTCTGTATCCCACTGCAGACTCTCTGCCCTCCCCCTTTCGGTATCCTATTCTCTTTACTCAGCGAGTCATGAGTTCATGGAATGCCCTGCCAGTAGCAGTGGTGGACTCTCCCTCTTTATGGGCATTTAAACGGGCATTGGATAGGTATATGGAGGTTAGTGGGTTAGTGTAGGTGAGGTGGGCTTGGATTGGCGCAACATCGAGGGCCAAAGGGCCTATACTGCGCTGCAGTCTTCTATGTTCTATGTACAGACGGTCTGCCGTCACCCTGTCGGTAACCCATTGCAGACACTCTGCCTTCCTCCTGTATGTATCCCATTACAGATGCACTGTCCTCCCCCTGTCTGTGTCCCATTGCAGATGTTCTGCCCTCCCACGACTGTGTCCTATTGTAGATGCTCTGCCCTCCCCCGTCTGTATCCCACAGCAGACGTTCTGCCTTCCCCCTCTCTGCATCCCATTGCATACTCTCTGCCCTCCCCTGTCTGTATCCCATTGCAGACCCTTGCCCTCCCCTGACTGTGTCCCATTACAGACGCTGTGCCGTCACCCTGTCAGTATCCCATTGCAGATGGTCTGCACTCCCCTGTCTGTATTCCACTGCCGACACTCTGCCCACCCCCTGTCTGTATCCCATTGCAGACACTCTGCCCTCCCCCTGTCTGTATCCCATTGCAGATGCTCTGCCCTCTCCATGTCTGTATCCCACTGCAGACATTCTGCCGTCCCCCTGTCTGTATCCCACTGCAGACATTCTACCCTCCGCCTGTCTGTGTCCCATTGCAGACACTCTGCCCTCCGCCTGTCTGTGTCCCATTGCAGACACTCTGCCCTCCGCCTGTCTGTATCCTAATGCAGTCAGACTACCCTCCCCCGTTTGAATCTCAATACAGACGCTCTGCCCTCCCCCTATCTGTATCCCACTGCAGACGCTCTGCCCTCCCCCTGTCTGCATCTCATTGCAGATGATCTTCCCTCCCCCTATCTCTATCCCATTGCAGATGCTCTGCCTTCTCCCTCTCTGTATCTCACTGCAGATGATCTGCCTTCCCCCTCTCTGTATCCCACTGCAGACGCTCTGCCCTCCCCGTCTGCATCCCATTGCAGATGATCTCCCCTCCCTCTATCTCTATCTCATTGCAGATACTCTTCTTCCCCCCACCCCCGTCTGTATCCCATTGCAGGCGCTCTGACCTTCCCCAGTCTGTATCACATTGCATATGACCTGCCCTCCCCCTGTCCGTATCCCACTGCAGACGCTCTGCCCTCCCCTGCCTGTTTTCCATTACAGACGCTCTGCCCTTCCGCGTCTGTATTCCATTGAAGATTCTCTGCCCGCCCCCTGTCTGTGTCCCATTGCAGACGCTCTCTCTCCATTTGACAGTGTATTGAATAGCTATAACTGGTGCAAACTGAGCTCCATCCCCTTCATCCAATTCATTCGTATCGATTGGACTTTGTTGATGACCTCACACAGATCCCTTAAGAATTCCACTCGTTACAGCTTTTCAAGCACAAAATGAGTAATAATCTCCATTCTATATTTCCTGACAGCTACCCAGGGCGCCCCTGCTCCTGCGTAACAGCCTGGAATGCTTATATGGCGTCCACCTGTGCTGTGTAATGACTGAAATGACTTGAGTACTCTCTTCCTAGCTAACCTCATGGAGGGGCATTATGGCCTCCCCTGCTGCATTGTCAGGAAGTTGACTCGCTGAATGAGATCTTTCTCTCCCTCTGTCACAGTCTCGAGGGGTGAGTTGACTGAACAACGTGTGCAATATGAGCAGCAGTTGGCCTTTCGGCCCCACCAGCCTGCTGCTCAATTTAGAATCATCATGGCTGGTCTGACTGTAGCTGACCACCCCAGCTCCTGTCAGTTCCAAATAAACATTCACTCCCTTGTCCATCAAAGGTCAGTCAAGGTCAGCTTTGAATATCCTCAATTACCCAGACTTCACTGTTTCCGGAGGTTGGGAACGCCACAGATCGCACAATCCAAAGTAGAAAGGAATAAGGTTATCTCAAATGGAAATGGGAGACCTCTTTTATTTTAAAGCGTGCTAACCTCACTGCAAGTCACCTCTTTTCAGAAACAAGGTGATAGCAAATAGATACAAACATAGACCATTCAACCCCTCAAACCTATCACACAGTCCCATTGACAGTTAAGTTAAGTTTTTAGTCAAACTTAGCTTCTACTGCACCCTTGGGATAATAATCCTGACACCTTATGACCACAGAGCATAGGAAATTGGAATTAGACCATTTGGCCCATCAAGTCTAATTTGCTGTTTGATCCTGTCTGGCGTGTTTCTCAACAGAATTCTCCCGCCTTCTCACTGTAATTCTTAATCGTTGTTTTAATCCAACATTACCTACCTCTGTCTAACAGACATAGTTGTGTCTATGTCTCTATATGGATGGTTGTGCGGTTGTGTGTGTGTGTTTGTATGTGTGTGTACATCTGTTTAATGGCAGGATGGAGGGTGGTCGTGGATGGTTGTTTTTCGAACTGCAAGCCTGTGATCAGCGATAATCCACAAATTTGTTGAGGTCACATTTGCTTGTCATTTATATACATTATTTAGATGAGAATTATAGAAGGCATAGCGAGCAATTTTGCGGATGATATCAAGTTTGGGTGTTTAGAGGACAGTGTTTGTATAATGGTGAAGAATTGAAGATTACAAAGTGATCTTCATTAATTAAATCAATGAATCATGGACAAGTACAACATGGAAACAGACCCTTCAACTCGTTCATGCCAACCAAATATTCCAAATTAGTCTAGTTCTATTTGCCAGCATTTGTCCCATATCCCACTATTCATATAGCCATCCAGTTGCCCTGTAAATGCTGTAATTGCTTCCAGCCTCCATCAGTGCCTCTGGCAGCTTATTCTATAGACACACCACCCTCTGCAGGAAAAAAAAATCCCTTCAGTTATATTTTTCAAACCTTTCTCTTTCCACCTTAAACCTCTGC
The DNA here is from genome assembly GCF_004010195.1 of Chiloscyllium plagiosum. NCBI lineage: Eukaryota > Metazoa > Chordata > Chondrichthyes > Orectolobiformes > Hemiscylliidae > Chiloscyllium > Chiloscyllium plagiosum. The sequence continues at coordinate 46,573,321 of NC_057717.1, read as the reverse complement.
CTTCTAGTTTTAGACTCTCCAATCTTGCGTGTGTGTGTGTGTGTGGGTGGGGGGGGGGGAGTGGGGGGTGGGGGGGAATGTGTAAAAACACCTTCACCACTCATCCTATCCATGCCCTCAACACGAATGGCTGTGCTTTCAGTCATCCTCGGCCCCAATAGTGGCCCCTTTTCCTTCTCCACAAGGGCACGGTTTTAAAATAAATTTAATCAACTTGTTCAGACATATTATGACACAGAGCTCTTGAGTATGTTGAGCTTGTACACTGCACAGAATCTATCAAACGGGCAGACACTGCATGCTGCTTAAATCATTGACACATAATCTAGAGGCAAATATCTCATGAAGGAAATTGATGTAATTGAACTGAAACTATCGTCATTTGTGAGAAAAGGGCATCTGCTTGCTTCATGTCCTTCAGAGAAGTCAATGGTTTATCCTTCCCCAGTCATGTCTGTGCAAAACCACAGCAATGTGTTTTACTCTTTACTGTCCTGTGGAACAGCTGAACCAGGCACTCAGTTCAAGATCAGCATAACATGCTGGCCTGACCATGGCTGCATACATCCCGTGAGAGAAGAACAAAAGTAAAATTAGCTCCCTTCCACTGCCTGTTTTCCTTATTCCTACACTTCATTTCCATTCAGGTAGGTGACCATTCCCCATTTCAAGTGCAATCTTCCTTACTGAGTCTCTCTCCAAGAGTGATGTTCATCTCCACGGGCACCTCTGGCTTTACTGATATTGACATGCAGATGCAAGGAACTTTTAAATTCCGCAACGGTGGCAGTGCATCGAGAAGGAATGGGTTTTTATGTCATAATAAATATACGGAGACTGGTAAGTGAGGGAAACGAATTACTGTGATCATCACTGAAAGTGTAGTTGAGGCAGTATTTGGGGTATTATGGACAGATGTTTTCTCCTTTAAAAGAAATTATTTCATTGCTGTGTAAAGGAATTTCACGAGACTCATCCCTAAGCTGATGGTAAAAGAGGAGTGAGTGAAGGTTAATCTGTAGCACTGTCAGCGAATAAGTGATCATTGCATTGAAACTTGATGGTGATGGACAAATGTAGTGTTTGAAGTGTAACCTAGGTAATTCTCTCGAAAAATGTGAGACACAGAGTCACACACGTACAGACACATACACAATCGCACATGTCTGAAGAGGAAAACGAATAGGAAAAGGTTCCCAGAGTTTCATAGTAGTTGAACTCATTTCAAATGGAAAAGAGATAATGTGTTCCAACTGATACTCTGTCTCCGACGTTATTCTACTCAAACAAGCTGCTAGTATGAGACTACTTCCTGGTACAGTTGGATTTGGCAGAATTTCCTTTCCCTCAAGCAGTGGAACCATTCCCATGAATCCTCAACAAGAATCCTCCAAGTTCAGTGAAGATAACTCAGGGATTTTTTATTCTCACATTTTGCTGTCAGAAGGGACAAAATGAGAGATCGGGTGCAATGACAATAAGATCATCGGATATAGGAACAGAAAGTAGGACATTCAGCCCATCGAGTCTGATCCACTATTCAGTTATGGCTGACAAGTTTCTCAACCCCATTCTCCTGCTGTAACCCTTGATCCATTTGATACTCAAGAACTGAACTATCTCTGTCTTAAATATGCTCAGTGACTTGACCTCCACTGCCTTCTGTAACAATGAATTCCATAGATTTTCCACTCCCAGGCTGAAGACTTTTCTCCTTACCTCCTTGTGTCCCAGAATCTCCCCCCAATGGAAGTCTTCTCAACATCCACATTATCCAGGTCATTCAGGATATTGTCTGTTTCAATTAGATCCCTCCTTTTCCGTCTAAACTCGATCGAGAACAGACCTAATGTCCTTAAACTTTCTAATATGTCAAACGTTTTATTCACAGGCCCTTTCTCGTGAACATCTTCTGAACCCATTCCAAATATTGTACATCCTTTCTGAGATATGGGGCACAAAACAGCACACAATACTCCAAATATAATCTTAGTAGAGCCTTATAGAGCCTCAGAAGTGCATCCCTGCTTTTAAATTCAAATACTTCCAAAATAAATGCCATCACTGCATTTGCCTTCCCAACTACTGACTCAACCTGCAAGTCCACATCGAGTCAATCCTGGACTAGAACTCTCAAATCCCTTTGTACCCCAGACATCCGAGTTTTCTCCCCATTTAGAAAGGTGTCCATGTTTTTAATCTTCCTACCAAAGTGCGTGTCCACACAATTTTCCACTTTGTACTCCAACTACCACTTCTTTAGTCATTAAACTAACCTGTCCAAATCCTTCTTGAACCTCCCTGCCTCTTCGACGTTACCTGTCCCTATACATATTTTTGTATCATGTTCAAACGTAGCCAGAATTCCTTCAGTTCCTTTCTCTGGATCGTAAATATATATAGTCATAAGTTGTGGTCCCAATACTGAGCCTTATGTAACACCACTTGTCACCGACGGTCATCCTAAGAAGGACACTTTCATTGACACTCTCTGCTTCCTGCCAGGCAGCCAAAATTCTTTCCATGCCAACACATTGCCTCTAAAACAATGGGTCCTTGCCTTACTCACTAGCCTCCTGTCGGCACATTGTCAAAGACCTTCTGGACGTCCAGTTGGATGACATCCATTTGCTCTCCTTGTTCGACGCTGTTCGTTTCGTCTTCAAGGTTTTCTAGCAGATATTCCAGGCATGACCTCCACTTGATGAAACCATACTAACTTTGTCCTATTTTGCCATCCACATCCAAGGACTCAGAAATCTCATCCTTCACAATGGATTCCAGGATCTTACTCACAGCCAAGTATAGATTAGTCAGTCTGTAATTTTCTGTCTGTTGCTTCAATCCCTTTTAAACAGGAGTATCACGTTAGCGATTTTCAAGTCCTCTGGGAATTTCCTGATTCGAAAGATTCCTGAAAAATCACCACCAACGCCGCCACTGTCTCATCAGCTATCTCCCTTAGAACTCTGGATTGGAGTCCATCTGGTCCAGGTGATTTACTTACCTTCAGGCCATTCAGTTTTCCCAGTACCTTCTCCTTGGTGATGGCCACCTGACCAATCTTTGCCCACTCACTCTTTTCAATTTTTGGGATATTACTCGAGTCTTCCACCGTGAAGACTGACGCGAAGTAATTATTCAGCTCCTCAGCCATTTCCTTGTTCCACACTACTGTCTCTCTAGTGTTAATTTCTAGCGATCAAATGACAAATTTTGCCTCTCCTTTGCCTTTTATGCATCGAAAGAAGCTCTTACAGTCTTTCTTTACATGATTGGCGTACTTACTCTCATATTTAATCGTCTCACTCCTTATTTCTTGTTTTGTTGCTCTCTGTTGGTCTTTGCAAGTGTTCGAACATGGCAGTGAAACCCTCTGTTAATTAAATCAAACACCCAGGAAAGCTCAGCTCACACCGTAATCTATTAGAATATGAGTGACAGAAAATTCCCAAATTTCACTACTTAAATAAAATAACGTCATTTTTTTTACTCTAAAAGCGAACATTAACCAACAACTATTCACAAATTTAACCACCACCCCCGCCCACAACTGCTTATTATCTGTCTCCAACTCTATATCATTATGCTGTTTCAATAAGACACTTATGAAGTTTATATCATCTTAATTTCAAAGCCACACAGCCACTACCGTCTTCTGTGACGTCACTCTTCCGAATTCACTGAGTCGTCATATTTCTGCTTACTGTGAATATGTTTCACATGAAAAAGCTATATTTGATAGAGAGTATTTCCTAATTTCTTGCAGAGCAAGATGGTTGATCGCCAGGCTTCTTCCATCTCGATGACATCTGCTCTCTCTCCAATTTTCAAAATGTCTGCATTTTTACATCCCCAGCATCACACCATCTCACTGTTTCGATGTTGGCAAAACAATAAATTCAAACTTAATTTGCACTCAGAGACAGAGAGATTGAAGGAAAGAGTGTGTTGCAAACAATAGTGAGACTGGTGGAGGAAGAGCCTCGTTCGGGAATAGGTGCTGCAACATATGTACAGAGAGTGTGAGGGAGTAAAGAGAATACGGAGACACTTGTCCTGACAGAGTGGGGAGGGTTATTGATACTTTCCTTGTATTGATGGGCATTCCTTCGGATCATCTCAGCGTCGGGATGAGCCTCCCCAATGTCTTATACGCGTCTATCACCAATAACTCAGGCGGCACAGTGGCTCGTAGTTAGCACTGCTGCCTCATCGCATCAAGGTCCCAGGTACGATTCCAACCTCGGGAGATTGTCGGTGTGGAGTTTGCACATTCTCCCTGTGTCTGCATGGGTTTCCTCCGGGTGCTCCAGCTTCCTCCCACAATCACAAAGTTATGCAGGTTAGGTGAATTCGTCATGCTAAATTGCAGGTAGAGCAAGGTGCATCATTCAGGGGGAATGTGTCTGGGTGGGTTACTCTGCGGAGGGTCGACGTGGACTAGTTGGCCTGAAGGGCCTGTTTCTGCAATACAGGGAATCTAATCACAGCACTACAGACCACATCCCTCAGCTTCTTCAGAATTAGTTTGTGTAGATCTTGCATACAACAAGGAGGAACAAACATATCGAAACCAAAACTGTTGTGCAACTTCTCTGGTAATACTGCGTGATCTAAAATTGCAGCTAAACTGCGTTAACTAAAAGATTGCTAATGCTGTGAAAAATACATTCCAAAAATGTATATGCGCTAGGTTGAAGCGTAAGTTATGAACCAAACAAGAGAGCAGGTTATTTCGGATTGGGTGTTGTGTGGTGAGAAGGACTAATTAATAACCTTGCTCTGAAGCAGCTTGGAGGGTTGGTGACATTAATATGTTGCAATTTCCACGGCGTCTGCATACAGCATAGAATTTTTTAACATTACACTCAAGTATCATGGAAGCCCGGAGGCTAGAGGGTCAAGTGAATTGGGAAAATACAATCTGACATTAAGTGTGAGACAAACAATGGTTGTTATTGATAGAAATGCTGCAAAGTCTAGAAAAATACAGACATATCACTAAGTTACAAAGGGACAGGGAAGGTGACTCAGTGGTGGTAAAGGTAAGAAATTAAAGACTGCATTAAATCAACGGAAGCAGCTTCAGAAGACTTCCAGATATTGTGGAACCCGGAACATTCTGAGAGATTTACTTTTCTGAAAATAAGGACAGAATAAGAACAAAGAAAGTGTTAAGGAAATAAAGAAGAACATTAATGCAATCAAACAGGAAACACACATACTGCTTAAATCTGATCCATATCAGGTCAAATGTGGAAATTTGAAAGGTATAAATGAAATCAACCAGCTACTTTGTATCTGTCTTCATGCAGAAAGCTCCAGGAAATCTCCGTGTGAAGAAAATGGGACTTGTGGAACTAAAGTCATGAAGTCGATTCGTATAGCAACAAGCTAATACTTCAAAATGGAGCTAGATTGATCATTACTAAGTCTAATGGGCCTTCACATATACACTTAATATAAAAAATGTCAGAAATAAAACAATGTATTAATTGAACTGTCGGTGACTGTGTTTTATTTTCCTGTATATCCTGTAAAGGTCATAAGCCATTGTAAATAACTGGAAGGTAGTAAACATGATCCATCTATGTTTGCAGGGATGAAGAGTTAATGTGGAAGACTGCAAAAGAATTAATTTGACATCTGTAGGGGAACACCTGGAATCTATTATATAAGATGTGATATTGGGTATTTAGAAATTAACAGTAACATTGCAGAGAATCACTGTACATTTCTGACAGAGAAATCATACCTGACAAACTTCGGAGTTGTTTGAAGTTGTTTTCTTGCAGCATAGATCACGGACAACCGGTGGACGTGATGTGTCTGGATTTTCAGGAGTCTTTCCATAAGAACTCACACAGTGAGTTCGTAAATTCAATTAACGTGAAGGGTACTTTGAGGAATAAGTGTAATTGGAAAGTTAAAGTTAAGTGGCCTTCGTTAAAGGAAATCGGAATATAGATCTAAAGACATCATGAAGTAGTTGCATAGAGTGTTGGTGAGTGTACATTGACTATTGTGTACAGTGCTGATGATCTAATCTAAGAAAGAGTACACTGATCACAGAGGAAGTGCAATGGGTATTCTCCGGATTAATCCCTCAGATGACAAGATTTTCTGATGGGGAGACTTGTCTTGTGATATCTTCAGTTTCAGAGAATGGGAGGTGATCACAGTGTAATTTAGAAAATCTACGAAACATAATCAGGATGTTTCTCTGGCTGTCTACTCTACACATAAGGCAAATAATGACAGGATAAGGGATAGGCTATTTAAGACCGTAATAAGGACGGAATTCTTCACTCTGAGGGCACTGATTAACACAGGGACATGGAAACCTGCTGGCAGGGCAAGATTAGGGAGAATTCCCAGATATTCTACAGCTATTCCAAGTGGGACAGAACAACTAGGGAACAGGTAGGACCTATTAGTGACTTATCAAGTTGAATCCAAACTCAACTTCGTGGTAGAAAGCTGTTTGTGTGACTGGAGAAAAATGTCCCCTGGTTTACACAGAGATCAGTGCTGTGTACCTTATTATTTGTGGTATTCATAAGTGATTTGAATGGGAAGTAGGTAGGAGTAGTGTGATAAGCAAGTTTGTGTTTGACAAAAAGATTGGCCGGGTGGTTGGCAGTGAGGTGGCAGGTCTTATGTTACAGGAAGACATGCATGGAATGGTCAGATGGGCAGATCAATGTCAGATGCAATGTAATCCTGATAAGTATGAGCTAATGCACTTTGAAAGGAGGAACCAGACAAGGGAGTACTCAATGAATAGCAGTACACTAAGAAACTCAGAGGGTGCTTTTCCACACATCCGTGAAGGTGACTGAATATGATCATTGATGAGTTAAGCAGGACTATAGATAAAGCATTTATTCATTGACCCTAAGTTTTGGTACGGCCAAATAAAATACTGTGTGCAGTTCTGGGAGCCACATTACAGGAAGGATGTACTTGTACTGGATGAGGTGCAGAGCAGATTCATCAAGATGTTCCCTGGGATGGAACATATGAGCTATGGAGAGAGGCTGGGTAAGCTTGAGGTATTTACTTTGGAGCAGAGAACGTTGAGTGGGTAAATAATTCAGATTTAAAATTACAAGGGGCATGGAAAGGATGAATAGACAACAGCTGTTCTTTTTAGTCGAAGTGTCAGCTTCCTTACCAGGGAATGGAGAATGGAGAACAGAGAAACATGTCACAACAACCTCAAAATGACAGAAAAAGACATAAACAAAGCCTTCCCAGCAATAGGAGAAAACCTGAGTTTTATGAGAAAATGATATAGAATGAAATTATTAAATAACCTAATTTGGAGAAATTATTGGAACTGAAAATAATGGGCATAGAAAAAATCGACACATATCGGTGAAATGGGTAATATGTTTGAGAAACTGACTGGTAAATTAATTGCAGAAAAGCAATAGAGGCACTGAACTTGGATTTTCAGCAAGATTTTTAAGAGAGTACCAAGCCTAGTGTGCAAAGTAAAAGCACATGGGATAGGGGATAATATTTGGACATGGTGTTACAATGGGAGAGCTGTCAGGAAACAGTGAGTAGGAATAAATGGATATTTTTCAGTTTGGAAGGCTCCTGTAGCATCGTTATGATTGGTGCTTGGGTCCCAGATGTTCACAATACATCTCAAACACCTGGTTGAGGAATCAAATGCAAAGTTTCCAAGTCTGCTGACGGAGCTAGGATTTTGAAAGGTGAGGAGGATGTGAAAAAAAAACTTTAAGGTGATTGAGACACATGGAATGAATGAGTAAATTTGTGGCAGATGACGAGCAGTGTGGATAGATGTGATGTTGTCTACTTTTTTGGGAACAGTAGAAAGCCAGCCAACCATTTGAAAAGGAAGTGGTGGAGAAATGTCGATCTATAAAGGGCACTAAACTTTTTTTTTGTTTTTGTTTGGACAGGCCTCCGAGTTCCATGCAGAGCAGTGAGTTCTGAAGGCAGAAGCCAATACTGGGAATACATTGGCACACAAACCAGTGTACACAGACCCACCAAGTGGGGAGCCGTAACATTGAAAAGGATCTGGGATCTCACTGCACACCAGTCACTGAAAGCAATGCTGCAGGAGCAGAAAGCACTTAGGAAGATGAATGGTGTGTTGACCTTCATTTCAGGAGGATTTGATTCCAGGAGTAAGGGTGTCTTACTGCAGCTGTACAGGGCCTTGTTGAGACCCCATATCGAACATTGTGCAGTGTTGTGTGCAGTTTTGGTCTCCTTACCTAAAAAAGGAATAACCTGACATTGGTGGTTGCAGCAAAGAATGACCAAACTGATCTCTACGATGACAGCCTTGTTGTTGGAGCAATTTGTGGCAACTGGGCCAATATTCCATGGGCTTTAGGAAAATGAGTGGGGATCTCAGTGAGATATATAAAACTCTGACAGAGCAAGACAGATTGGAAGCAGGGACGATAATACTCCTGGCTGGGACGTCTAAAACAAGGGGCCACAGTATTAGTTACAGGCAGGTCACACTGCAATGAAATGAGAATAAATGTCTGCACTCAGAGACTGGTGAACCTGGGGAATTCTCTCCCACGTAACGCTGTGGAAAATGAGGCACTAAAGACTATTAAGGACATCTCGACACTGCAGGGATGGGGGAGAGAGCAGGAATACGGTGTGGAAATAAAGGGCCAGCGAGCATTATATTGAATTTGGTAGAAAACTCGACACACCAAAGGGATTACTGCAGTTCCTATTTTATAGCTTCACAAGGTTAATCACATTAAGGGATGTGTACAAGGTATGGGAAAAGTATTTTGAAGAGATGTTCAGCCTTGAACTAGAATGGGAGAGGCTCAATGTGCTGTATGGACTACTCCATTCCAAGTGTTTCTGTGCAGTCTGTGGGAAACTCTGTAAATGTTGTCACAAACTCTCAGATGTTAGGAAGGAGGTCTCTGCAGAATCGACAGGACTGTGTTTCCCATTCCCTTTTCCCATATTGAGGCTGGAAATGGCTGTTCTGTCCGGGTTTATCCTTTAAGACTTCGGAGAAGTTTCATACAATAGAATGTCTTGCTTCACCATTTCAGAGACCATTGAAGAGTTTATCACATGCCTGTGTATCTGGAGTCACTATTAGGCCAGACCAGGAAAACACAGGAGATTTGCTTCCTGAAAGTACATTGGGAAAGCAGATTGGTGCTTATAATCGACATTGGGTTCAAGGTCACTGTTACTGACACCAGATTTTACATCTTGATATTTTATTAATTGTTTTTAACTTACACCAGCTGCCAGAGCATTGGCCTGGTCTGGGTGAGGAATCCAGTGACATTTCCAAAACAGCACCATCTCCACATGGGGACCTATCAGAAACCACACTGAACAGGTTATTTCTGTGCTGCTTGACAGCTCTGTCAAAATGAACTCCCAGTCGTGATAAGACTGAGGGAGTGGTAATTGGCCAGATTGTAATTATTCCCCTCTTAGGGGACTGGACACAGCTGAATAATTTTCCACATTGTCAGGGAGATGTCAGAGTTGGAGTTGGAATGAAACAGCTTCCCGAGGGACACGGCTTGTTGTGCAGCACAAGTCTTCAGTCCTATTGTAGGAATGGTGTCAGGGCCCATTGCCTTTGTCGTAAGTACTGTGTTGAGCTGTTTCTTCATGTCTCGTGCAGCGAATCGAATTGGTTGAAGATTGATCTGTGATTCTGTGGGTGTCATGATGAAGGTGAGTCGAATCATCGACTCAACACCGCTGGCTAGGATAGTACAGATACTATTCCCTTGTTTTTTACACTGATGTGCAGAGCTGATCCATTGATAGGATGGGGATAATTGTGGAGCCCACTCCACCAGTTAGTTGTTTAATCATTTATCACAATTTTTGGCTGGATGCGGCAGGCTGCAGAGCTTCAATCTGGGTGTGTTGACCTTGCGAGAATTTCTTCCTCTCTATCATATGATCTGGTTTCATTTGATTTGATAGGATTTATTCTCGCATGTATCTAAGTAGAGTGAAACTCTTTGTTCATACACAGTTCTGGCAGATCGTAGAGGGTGTGAGAGATGTCTTTTTTTTAGAGATATGGAGTGGCCGAAATTCAAGAGTCTACTTCAACGTTCTGTTTTTGAAGAGCCACAAAATAACCAGAATTAAAATAGATTGCTTCTGCATAAGTGAAAAAAGAGCCTTTGAGAAGGGAATAATTCCAAGCAAAAGAAAGGATAATCTGATTCGCAAGATTATGAAACATGCCAACATTGTGATAAAGAAGGTTCTTTATTTAAAAAATAGCGATTTGTAACAAAACACAGATGAAATAATGAAAGTGTAGCACAAAAACTTTGAAGAATCACCACAAAAGGTTACTTATTCTGATCTCATTAAGGATGCGTTCAGCCACAAAAACAGCAACTCAAGTTATCTTTAAGAAGCTAGCTGTGCCTTTGAAACTATTTACAATAGTTATAAGTTCTAATTAAATATTTGGTAAATAATCATGGACACAGATTTCAACGTAATTTTAAAGCCTGGAAGAGATGCCTGGCATGTCTTGTCTAATTAACTAACAAAAAAATGGTTCACAGTAGAAATAAAAATAATATTACGAGTTTTGTAACAGAATCAACTTTTTAATGTAAAATGTGATAATGAAATTTGATAAGAGATAGCCTGCCAAATGGAGAATATAATTCATGCAATCCTTCGAGGTAAAAAATGAGGGGCATGACTAAAATGAGCACAGCCACTAACTTTGGAATGCATTATAGAAAGAGACCAAGGCCTAGAGATAACAAAAATCGTCAAGCATCCGAAACAAATAAGAGCCTCGGGCTGTCCATGGGAGTGTCCATCATTGATCAGTTGTTTTACAAGATTGGTTCCGCAGAAGGGGAGTGGAGGGACACCGACAACGTTGTGTATGATCATTGCAACACATAACGTATAAAAATACAGCATTTTTGCTGTAAAATCAAAGTGTATCATTGATCTCTCTTTTGATCTGAGCTGAGGATTAAGGACATGATTGTATTCCCATGTTAAAGCCAGATTCGAAGAAGATCCTTTGATACTCTCCCTGCATTAACCAGTTTCTGTTTGAATTACGTCCACTCCATGCCTGTATCTCGTCTGCCTCCAGAGTCTTTATCCTTATTTGGGGAATCTCGTTCCTACAATAAGCAAAGATATACCGATCAGAGGATAAAGGAAACACATACTGAAGCATACAGGCAACAACACAAAGAGCATTTAATAGTCAAGATCAACGTGAGCAAGATCAGCATTATTTGAAATTAGAGAGTCTATTCCTCAGTTTAATAATGGCTGGGAAGATGCTATTCGTGAGCCGCTGGATGTGTGTTCAAGCTTCTGTACTGTCTGCCTGATGGAAGAGATTGTAGGAGATCCAAGGTGCGATGGGTCTTTGATAATGTTGTCAGCCTTTCCGCGGCAGCAAGCCGTATAAATGGAGGCTATGGATGGGAGGTTGTTTTCCGTGATGGCATGGGCTGTGCACATGTCATTTCTCTTACTGTCCTGGGTCACACCAGGCCAATTTGCACCCAGATAGTTTTCTGTCAGTGGTACATTTGCAGACATTGATGAGGGTCCTTGTGGACATGCCAAATATCCTGAGCTGCCGGAGAAAGCAGAACTGGTGCTGTGCCATCTCGACTGTCACATCTACATGGGAAGTCCAGGACAGGATGTCCGGTTATCGTCACTCCGAGGAACTTAATGCTCTACACTCTTTCAACTTCAGTTCCATTGATGTAGATGGGGGCATGTCCTCCTCCTTTCTTTCTGAAGTCATTGATCAGTTGGTTAGTTTTTCTGACGTTGCTGAGTTTGTACACATTGCGCCACATCACCAAGCCCTGTATTTCCGGTCTGTATTTTGACTTGCTATCATTACATAACTGTCCTACTATGATGTTGTCATCAGTGAACATGTAGATGACGTTCTTCTGAATTTGGCATTACAGTCGTGGGTGTACAAGGAGTGTAGTGGTGGCTGAGGAAACATCCTTTGGGAATTTCAGTGTTGAATATTATTGTGGAAGAGGCACAGTTACCTATCTTCTCTGATTGCGGACTATGGGTCAGAAAGCTGAGAATCCAATTGCAAAACCTGGAGCCGAGACTGAGGTCACAGTTTTGAGATCAGTCTGAAGGGAATATAGAACATAGAACATAGAACATAGAAGAATACAGCGCAGTACAGGCCTTTGGCCCTCGATGTTGCGCCGATCCAAGCCCACCTAACCTATACTAACCCACTATCCTCCATATACCTATCCAATGCCCGCTTAAATGCCCATAAAGAGGGAGAGTCCACCACTGCTACTGGCAGGGCATTCCATGAACTTACGACTCGCTGAGTGAAGAACCTACCCCTAACTTCAGTCCTATATCTACCCCCCCTTAATTTAAAGCTATGCCCCCTTGTAATACCCGACTCCATACGCGGGAAAAGGTTCACACTGTCAACCCTATCTAACCCCCTAATCATCTTGTAAAATAATGGTATTGAAGGTGCAGCTCTAATCAATGAGCAGAAATCTGACGAAGGTATCCTTGTTGTCCAGTTATTGCAGGGATATGGTACCCGCTATGGACCCATTCCACTGGTAGGAACATTGTCGGGGATCGAGGCAGGCTGGGAGACTGGAACTGATGTGGGCCATGACTAGCCTCTTGAAGCACTTTATGCCCCCCTCAGTCTCCTGCGCTCTAAAGAGAAATGTCCCAGCTTATCCAACCACTCCCTACCCTTGACTCAGATCCTTGAGTACTGGTAACATCCTCGTAAAGTTCCAGTTTAATACCATCCTTCCTGTATCAAGGTGACCAAAACGGAATACAATGTTAAACTTGGAACTATTTGCAGTAAGTAAGTTTTACTCTGATGCCAATTATTATGCTGCTGTGATATTGTTGGATTATTTGTGTTATTCTGAAATCTTATTATTCATTAAATCATCTGGTGGCAATCCCCTCGGGTGAATATCCTGCTGACTGCTTGAATTTGAATCAATTTAATTTGTTTGGACAGATATTTTGAGGGCGCTGCATATCAGAGAACAGGAAGAGATGATGCATGTTTGTGCAGTGTGTGTCCTTGTCTGGATCAGCTTGTCTCTCCAGACACCAAAAGCTTTGATTGTGTGTCAGAGTACCTCAGAATTGTTACATCACAGAAGGAAGCTATTCAGTCCATTGTAGGTCCGTGAACATTACAGCTCAGTGCCTGCAACATCCTTCAGCACTGCCAACAGCTCCACCGGCTTTACTGTTAACCGTAAATTTACTAACTCAACCTTTTATACCCTCATTAAGGTCATTTTCAAAAGGATAAAGAACAGTCACCCCAAAGCAGATCCTTGCAGTATACCACTAGCAACTGAACTCCAGGATGAACATTCTCCATCAACAACCACCCCCTGTCTTCTTTCAGCTAGCCAATTTCTGATCCAAACCACTAAATCATCCTGAATTCCACGTTTCCGTATTTTCTGGGAGAAAGTAAGGACTGCAGATGTTTGAGATCAGAGTCGAGAGTGTGTCGCTGAAAAAGCACAGCAAGTCAGGCAGTATCCGAGGAGCGAAGAGGAAGTGAAGACTGCAGATGCTGGAGACCGGAAAACTGATTCCGAATGAAGGGCTCACAACCGAGATATCGACTCTCCTACTCCTTGGACTCTGCATCGTCTGTTCTGTTTTTCCAACACCAAACTTTCCACATTTTCTGCAATAGCCTACCATGGGGGGCCTTTACTCAAATCCATATACCCCACTTTACCCTCACCAACCTGTTTGGTCACCTTATCAATGAACTCAGTATGATTTTGAGGCATGACATACGCTTAACAAAACCTTGTTGAATATCGCTAATCAAACGATTCTTTTCTGGATGATAATAAATTCTATCTCTTATAATCCTTTCCAACACTTTACCCACAACCAAAGTAAGCCAGGTATATAATTACCAGGGTTTTCTCTCCTCTATTCCTTGAACAAGGGGACAACATTTGCTGTCCTCCAGTCTTCTGGCACTATTCCTGTAGACAATGGCGATGTAAATATCCGAGCCAATTGTTGTGTAAACTCCTCCCTAGCTTCTCAGCGAATATTAGGATAAATCCCATCTGGCCCAGGGGACTTAACTATTTTCACACTCTCCAAAATTGCTAGCATCTCCACCTTATGAACCTCAATCCCATCGAGTCTAATAGCCTGTATGTCAGTGTTGCCCTCGACAGCATTGTCTTTTTACATTGTGATTACTGATTCAAATATTTATTTAGAGCCTGTCCTATCTCCTCAGACTCCACACGCAACTTCACACTAATGTCCTGGATTGGCCCTAATCTTCATTTGGTCATTATTTTATTCGTGACATACTGATAGAGTTCTACAGGGTTTTCCTCGAATCTACTTGCCAAAGACTTTTCTTATGCTCTCTCCTGGCTCTTCTCAGCTCTTTCTTTAAGTCCTTCCAGGCTAACATGTAACTCTCAAGCATCCGAACTGAACCTTTACGTTTCATATTTACATAAGACTCCTTCTTCCTCTTGTCAAGAGATTTAACTTCTTCAGTAAACCACAGCAGCCTCACTCGACCACTTCCTCCTTTCCTGACAGGTATAAGCTTATCAAGGACACACAGTAGCTGTTGATTGAAAAAGTTCCACATTTGAATTATGCCCATCCCCTGTAGTTTGCTTCCCCATCCTATCCATCCTAAAACCTTTCCTAATCGCAGCATAATTGGCTTTCACACAGTTATACCTCTTGCCCTGCGGTATACACATGTCCCTTTCCTTCGCTAAGGTAAACATAACTGAATTGCGGTCACCATCTCCAAACTGTTCACCTACCTCCAAATCTAACAGCTAGTCTGGTTCTTTACCCAGTACCAAATTCAATTTGGCCTCGTCCCTTGTTTGCCCATCTACATGCTGTGTCAGGAAACCATTCTGCACACATTGGACAAAAACTGACCCATATAAAGTCACTGAACTTTAGCGTTTCCGGTCAATATTTCGAAAGTTAAAGTCCTCCATAACAACTACTCTGTTAATTTCGCTCCAATCCAGTATCGTCTTTGTAATCCTTATCTCTACATCTTTGGAACTTTTCAGAGGGCTATAGAGAACTGTCAACAGGGTGACATCTCCGTTTTTGTTTCTATCCTCTTCCCATACTACCTCAGTAGACGAGCCCTTGTCAAACATCATTTCTGCCAATGTAATACTGTATTTGATTAACAATGCCACCCTCCCCCCTCTTAGTACCTTCCCTGTGCTTAATGAAGCATCTAAACCCCGGAACCTACAACAATCATTCCTGCCCCTGCTCTATCCATTTCTCCATAATGGCCACAACATCAAGCTGTACAACTGCATAATTTGGAAACAGGGAGTGATTGGAGGGATGTTAAACGAGGGTAAGTTAGATAGATCAGAAGACAGCATGAGGGGAGATAGACAGGAATAGTCAGAAAATTGAAGTTTTATTCAAAAATTCTCATGGACTGCCATGCCTTTATCTGGTTCCATACCTAGTGAGCATTGTGCAGATACTGGCTGTGGCCCCAGATCACTTACCTTCATTAATATCACAGAGCTGAGTTGCTGACTGTTAAACAGAGTCCAAAAGGCCAAGCAATTTTTTTTTTAAAGTGAGAAGTTGGTTTAATTTAAATAGTCTAGGTGAACAGCGGCAGGAACTGAGAACGCCCCCCACCCCCAATACTGAGATACTGCGCCAGAGAATCTCAATAAGGTGGATCACTGACAGAGGTGAAATCAGCATCTCAGCTGTGGGCTAAATAATGATAGAAAAAGATTGCACACCACTTCTGTGGTCTTGAAATACATATTTCAACTTATGTAGCTCAATATCATGAGTGTATCTTACCTCTTTGTATTTTCCATAGTTTAGTATGGGCAGACAATCATTTTGTCCCTGTATTTTGTGTTTCATAAACAGATTTCAGTCCTCACTCCTCACTTTAGATGTATCCTTGAATCTGTTCTTCAGATGAGTTATAAAGGGTAACATTCCAATACTGATGAATGAGGATTATTATTATCCCTCTATCCTGCCTGAACTGCCATGGCCCCCAATTCTCTCTGTTTTCTGTCTCCTCCACAATGCCATAATCACACTGTAATTGAAGTCCAGTAAATGACACTTCACAGTTCACTAGCATCGATAACATCAATAACGCAGGCCTCATCTGCCTCTTTCTGATCCTGGAATAACAACCTGAATTGCATTTGTCACGTTCAATTCTCTGTTAACGTATCCATGCCATTTGTCTGTTATAACCCCACGTTTCTCAGACACACATTCTCCTCAGATCATGTTTGCGTTCTGATAAATTTATGGCATTACTCCTGCATCCAAGGCAGACTGAATGGTTACACTCAATTGATCTACCAGCCTCAAGATTTGTTCCATCAGTCACCCTCACATATACCATCCAGAATGCAAAAGTTTGAATCATTGTTTTGAATTTTAATAAAGCAATATTGAATTGAAAGGCGTTGGCTGGACCTAATTGTTCAGTGACTGTGATTGATGTCAGTCTCCGTGAATCGTAATGTTATCACAGTATTGGCGGGAGCATCACCGCCTGGACTAACAGGGATCAGCAGCTCGAGAGACAGGGGGAGGAGAGATCAGAATCTGAAAACATTAGACTGGAATGTTCCAATAATGGATCAAAATCTGAGAACATTAGACTGGAATAATACAACGGACAGGAGTTTATCCTTGGGTCCTTTATTACCTTTCTCAGCCTTGGATATCATTAGCATCACAGATCCAGGATATCCTTTGGATAATTCAAGTTGGTTACGATCTCATCCTCGCGATAGTCAGTGTTCCTGGTAAGTCATTCCATCTGGCCATTAAACTGAGTTATACTGAATTGCTGTTCATATTCGAATTTTAGAATTTCGAAGTCATCATTTTCAGATCCAGTCAAAACATTTATTCCTTACAAATTATAACTAGCAAATTACTATTCACAACTTACTCAATAGTACGCGAGGAGAAACCATACTGTTCTTAAACTTCATGATCTTTTTTCTCCATTCAGATTTACATTTCTACATATTCTCCCCACTCATCAATCCTGCCCAAGACCACTATCAGGATATTTCAGTGTCCTTCTCAGCCTCAACGCAACTGCTGAATAATTCATCATTTGTGCCTTTGGTAAATCTAGGTACCCAGGGCGGCACGGTGGTACAGTGGTTAGCACTGTTGCCTCACAGCTCCAGAGACCCGGGTTCAATTCCCACCTCAGGCGACTGACTGTGTGGATTTTGCACATCCTCCCCGTGTCTGTGTAGGTTTCCTCTGGGTGCTCCGGTTTCCTCCCACAATCCAAAAGGATGCGCAGGTTCGACGAATTGGCCATGCTAAATTGCCTGTAGTGTTAGGTGAAGGGGCAAATGTCGAGGAATGGGTCTGGGTGCGTTATGCTTCGGCGGGTCGGAGTGGAATTTTTGGGCCGAAAGGCCTGTTTCCACACTGTAATCTAATCTAATCAGAACCGTTTCAAGTCTCTTCTAACTATGCTTACGTCACAAAATATTTGCACTTGAGGTGGCAGAATCTGTCAGATGGACAGACAGTGCATGGTGGTCAAGTCATTGGCTCATCATCAAGAGGCACAGAATAATAATCTTTTGGTGTATCATGAAGGTAGTTGATGAAATCAAAATTAAATTATCACCACTTGTTTTAAACAGAAGCCTATCAGTTTGCCTCATGTCCTGTACAGAAGTCGATGGGTCATCCTTCCCTGGTCAGGTCTCTGTGTGACTGCAAACCCACTGCAGTGTGTTTTACTCTGTACTGACCTGTGGAACAGCTGAACCAGCCACTCAGTTCAGGATCAGCAGAGCTGACCAAGGCTGCACACATCCCGTGAGAGCAGAACAAAACAAAAGATCCCTCCCTTCCATGTCCCTGCAAGTCATTTCCATTCAGGTAGGTGACCATTCCCTGTTTCGAGTGAATTCTTTCTCGTTGAGTCTCCCTCCGAGAGTGATATTCATCTCCATCGGCACCATGACTTTATTGATGCTGACGTACAGATGTAAGGAACTTCTAACTTCCACATCATTCGCAGTGTAGAGAATGGCTTTTTCGGCGCAGGAAAGAAGCTGAGCCAGCTAAGTGAGAGAACAGAATTATTGCGATTAACCCTGAGAGTGTTGGTGAAATGGTATTTGGGGCATTATGGACAGATTTTCTCTCTTTTATAAGGAATTATTCTCTTGGCAGAAAGAGTGTAAAGGAGTTTCACCAGACCCATTGTTGGGATGATGGTACCATCGGGAGTGCAGGAGGATTAATCTGTAGCGCTTTGAGGGAATAGGAAGTGATTGCATTGAACCTTAAGGGGATGGAAGTCACTCATTATATTCCAAACAGACAATGATACGGTGATAAATCCCATGGCTTGTTTATTACTTGGTTTACATGATTCTCGATAGTTTAAAAGTCTCTGCGGACGTCCCTCTCACCCCACGCCACTCACCATTTCGATTGAGTGAGAGAGAGAGGGTCAGTCTTTGAGTAACCTCTCCCCACATTATGAACGTCATGTAATCCACAATCCCGACAGGAGCATCAATACCTTCACGCTAAAACAGTTAACAATTCCCATCAGCTTCTGACCTTCATGGAGAACATGGGTCTGTCTTCAGAGAAAGAAGATGCCTCGTTGAGACTTGGTACAAAACATTTGGCTTTCTTCCTCACTGTTGGCAAAACATGTTAAATTATCATGTGTTGCACAGACAATGGAGCCACGAGGAACATAGTAGAGCCCTCTATGAGCGCACTCTCGGCTACATTGGTTTTTCAAGTTGGAGCATCAATGACACCCTCCTGTTCCTGTATAAGTGTCTTGAGGGGCTGAATGGCCTCCTCCTGCTATCATGGAACAGGTTCAAGGGTGTGATTGGGCTCTGTCTATTCCTGTTTAACTGACCAGAGCCCTCTTCTTCCTGAGGAACAGGCAACACGATTGAATGGGTTGTTCCACTTCTTTTTCATTCGTTTCGATGGGTTGAATGACTTCCACATATCCGTATAACCAGCTTGAGATGCTGAATGAGCTCCTCTTTTAACTGTGGATATGTGCAGTGTCTGGCAGTACTGTTACATGAATGTTCCCGAAACTTTAACAGCATAAACCGGAATGCAGTCCAGTTCTTGCTGCACATGGACACAGAGACTGGTTCAGAAACTCAGAGGAGACAAAATGTTCAGAACTTTGTGTGATCTTCAGTGATCACCTGCTTCTGATCTTACGATGGATGTGGGGGGCGGGGGCCGATTGCCAGGGGTGCGGGCGCGGCGACGTTGACGAAGGAACTGAAGATGTTTGTGCTGAGGATCTCATGAAGGGATGTCCTGGAACTGAGAGGATTGTGAGTCACTGCCCACAAACATCTTTCTTTGTGCTCTGAAAAAACCCAACCAGTGGGCAGGGTACACCTGATTCCCATTAAGGTCAAATAAGTAGGTGGTCCTGATGACACCCTCAGTCAAATACTGCCTTGATATCAAAGTCATTCACTCTTTCCTGAGTCCCTGTTTTCACCTCTTGTTCATATCAATAGGTGATGCTGTATGTGTGGGACTCTTTTCCTCTCGCAGAGGGGAATCAATGTCAGAGATTATCTGGGCGAGAGAGTTAAGGGAGCTTAATCACTGAAAGTATTTAAAGAGGAGGTAGATGTATTTTTGATCTGTCAGAGGGTTGGCAGGTGTGAAGGATTGGGTATTAAAGAGGAGTTAATGCAAACAGTAGATCAGCCATGATCATATACAATGGCTTGACCGTCCGAATTACCTGATCCTGTTCGTTATGTTCATATTTTCTGTAATTACAAAGTTAATGGTTGTAATGTTCCTAGACGTTCTGTTACTGAATGTTGCAATCAGAGAGAGCAAAGCAGTTTTGAGTCATCTCTGGGTGAGGTTAGGGGGCTTTATTCATAATGAATCTTGGTATAGACCATGACCAACAAATGAAGCACAAGTTGCAGAGAGGAGGCACTCTGTAAAGAGACCAGAGGCGTCTTTCGAACACAGAGTGGATTTCCAAATAACATTTTCCAACCCACTTCAAACCGTGTGTGACGGTCTGTAGGGATTGCATTAGATCCTGTGTTCCTGTGGACCAGGCATTTGGAGCAAGTGGCCTCTATCTGCTCCTGTGCAGGAGCTGTGAGGGGCTGAATGCAACATAGTAACATGGGACTGTGGAGCAAGAGTGGGTCATCAGACACTGTGTCACTGCTCCACCACGCACTATGATCTGATTATGGTCTCAGCAGCACTTTTCTATCTGTGTACCATTTTCCGACTCTCATTTATCTGTCAAATGTTTAACATTCACAATTTTGAATAAATGGAAATATCCAGTCATCACAAACTTTAACGGCCCTTTGAGAATCTCTTGATCGTGTTCTGACCAATGTTCTAGGGTCACTGATGTCTTTTCCCACGCCTCTATTGGAGAAAGTAAATTTTAAATGCAACCAGTTGAGTGCTGTGACCAATGAAATATGTCTCAGACTGGGTAATTTTCTAGAAAAAATGTGAGACACAGAAAGTTGAACTCTGAACAAATGCTAAAATGATCAAGTTCCCCAAATCGTTTTTCTTTCTGCTTTTGAAGTTATTCTGCTCGCACAAATGTCTGGGGATGCGGATTTCTTCCCGGAACAGTTGGATTTGGCTGAACTCCGTTTGCTTCGGGCAGTGGAGAGATTCCTATGAATCCTCATCAGGAATCCTCCACAAGTGGTAAAGATGGCTCAGGGATTTTCTGCTCTTACACCTTGTTTTCAGGCAGAACAAAGTAAGAAAGACAGACCAATTGGCTGCTGCTTCTGAGGCAGGCAATATTTTTCTCCCTCTCTGTGTGGAAAAACACTGTAATGTCAACTGAAAACCAAACTGGACCATGTGCGATCTACATGAACATTCCCTGGAATTGATGATAATAGATTGTATGCTGTATGCCAGTGCATCATTGCTGTTGTTGTACACAGTGCCTTTCATTAGCAAAAAAAGTGCCCGCTTTATAATTTGATAACATCTTTATATGTGTCTGCGTAATGTTCATAACTGGGTTGATATCTTCATAATATTTGTATTTATATCAACACATCACATTCATAAAAAAACTCTAACTTTAGTCTCCTTAACAAGAGAAAATATGTATCCAGCTGAAACACATTTTTAAAAATCGTGCTTCAATAAGATTTCTCATCTAAGACCTTAAAAGATAATCCACGATAACAAAATACCTTCATTTCAGGAATGAGTAAAGGGAAGCATCTTTGAACACGTTCGAAAGGAATTGCATCCGTTTTTTAGTTTAGAGGATCAAAACTGCACTCAGTGTATCTGATGTGGTCTCAGCAATGCCCTGTACAAATGCAGTAAAACATTCCTGATTAAACCCAATACCTGTTGCCACAATAAACAACATTCCACTTACCTTCCAAATCACTTGCCGCATCTGCAGACAGACTTCATATGATTCATGTACCAGGAATATGAAAAACATCTGCATCACAGAGTTCTGCGTCTTCCTCCATTTAAATTGTTTCCTGTTGTTCTATCCTTCCTACCACAATAGACAACTCACGTTATATTATTTCTTCTGAAGGTTTGCTCACTAACCTTCCCTGTCTATATCACAATGCAGATTCACTACCTCCATTTGAAGAAATATTGAATGATCATCTTGGTATACAAGGCAATTCAGTTTTGATCCATTCAGTCCCGTCATCCAGATTTTTGACATAGATTATTGATCATTGATGACCCTACAAATGATCTCTGAGGCAAAACTAGTTACAGTTTTGTAAAATTATGCAATTATTTCTACTGTCTATTTTCTGTTAGCGACAGCATCCCTGTTCCTGTGCAGCAGTTCAGGCAGGTTGAATGGCCTCCTCCTGGGCTGTGTAATGTACTCAACGAGCTGAATTACTTCATTCGATATTCCTGTGTAACTCCTTCGTGGGGAAGAATGGTCTCCTCCCGACTCATTGTAACGATCCTGTGTGGCTGAATGGGGTGGTCCCCTATCCTGTAACAGACTCGAGGGGTGGATTGAGGAAACAAAACTTAGGGTAGGGGCAATAGTATATCTCTGTAACAGCATCGAGGGCTGGATTGAAGGAACAACATATTGGATAGGGGCGGCAGTTGACCATTCGGCTCCACCATTCGGAATGCTTATGGTTGATCCGATTGTGTCTGACCATCCGACTCCTGTCTGTTCCCAATAAACATTGACTCTCCTATCCAGCAAAGATCAGTCGAGCTCAGCCTTGAATATCTTCAATAACCGATTCTTCACTGATCCCTGATGATGAGGACACCACAGGTAGCACAACACTAAAGGGAAGGACACATCCTGCTTTCACTGTGGGACCCATTATTTTAAATCTGCCTTAACCTCACATCAACTCACTGCCCCTTTTCGGATATAAGGATACAATAACTAGGAGTAGACAGAAACCATTCAGCCCTCCAACTCTGTCCCACATGACCACTGACTCTTTCCAGTCAAATATGTATCAAACCCAACCTCTGCTGCTGTCTAAGGAAGAGAATACCTGATAGCATAACACCACACAAGCATTAAAGAAAGGAACAGAATCAGGTCATTCGGCCCATCAAGTCTGACATGCTATTCAATCATTTCTTATATGTTTCTCGACATCATTCGCCTAATTTCTACCTAGAATTCTTGATCTCCTTATAAATCAAAAACGTATTTATTTGTGTCCTAAAAACACTAGTGTCTATGTCTGTGTGTGTGTGTGTGTGTTTACGTGTGTTTGTGTGTGTGTGTGTGTGCGCCCATGAGCTTGTTATCTGTGTATTTTTGTGACTACATCTGTCTGTCTGTTTATCAGGCTGTGTGATTCTATCTGGGTTTCTGTCTATTTGTGTGTGACTGGATATGTCTCTGTGTGCTTCTATGTGTGTGTATACTTATCTCCTTGTATGAATTGTGATAGTTAGCATATTGGGGTGCTTACCAATACTTCTGTGTATTTCAATGCCTGCATTTCCGTGCAATTGGGTATCTGTTCTTTTGTGAGTGAGAGAGATGAGGTTGGAACTGCCTGTGGGCTTAAATTGAGAATTGCTCTTTACTGAATATTGCTTCTTACGGTTGGTGGCACGTGGATGTTTCAGAATCTCCAGACAAGGCCTCCTGGTCCTTTCCCGATCCTACCAGGGTCCTCCCCACATGACGGGGGGAGGGGGATGAAGGAACGGATATCGGGCACGCCACCACCCGGCTTGGCCCTTTCTGTCCTATTCCAGGCTGTTTCCCCTGGAATGGGAGAAGGGGAGGGAAGGACTGTGGGTGGGAGTGGGTGGCCCTTTGTTAGTGCTGGTGTAGGTGGAGGGGGGAATGGTGAGGTGTCAGGATGGAGTCTGTCCATAATGTTGTATCCACGCCGTGTTATTAGTGTGCAGAGCTATTGTTTCAGTGACAGAAAAATTAAGGGAGGGAAGGTGCTGAACTCAATAGTGAGAGTGGTCATGCTTGAGCCTTATTTGGAGAGACAGTGTGAGCCTTGTTCGGGGTTAGATGCTATAACAGATATGCAGTGAGTGTGAGGGAGCAGAGAGAATATAGTGACAAGGATGTTGATCCTTATCCTGTATTGCTGACCAATTCTTCAGATCATCCCAGCGTCTAGGCGAGTCTCCCTGTATGTCTTGTCCAATTTTTCACCAACAACGCCACAGACCCTGTCCCTCAGATTCCACATAATCAGTTTGCGTGGATCTTACAAATAGCAAGGGGAAGCAAACATTGGTGCATTATATATCGAGACCAAAACTGTCGCGCAAATATTTTGCATCATAGACTCTGCAAATTGGATATGCAAGTATATGCAAGGGACGCAATGGCCTCGTGGTATTATCGCTGGGCTCTTAACCCAGAGACCCAGGGAATGTTCTGAGTACCCAAGTTTGAATTCTGTCATGGCAGATGGTGGAATTTGAATTCAATAAGTATCTGGAATCAAGAGCTTCTGACGACCAGGAATCATCTGGTTCACTGATGTCCTTGAGGGAAGGATACTGCTGTTCTTACCAGGTCTAGCCTGCATGTGACTCCAGACCGTAGGCAATGCTGTTGACTCTTAACTGCCCTCTGGAATGGGCAATAAATGTTGGTTATCCAGCGATGCCCTCATCCTGTGAATGAGTAACAAATAATTGTGGTGTTGCAGTAATACTGGATGGTGTCAAGTTACATCGAAACTGCATTAACAAAATGACTGCTAGCGTTGTGAAAAATTAATTCTAGAAGTGTGTCTCAGGTGGGTTGAAGAGTATGGTGTGCAACCAACTAGTGAGCAGGTTATTTCGGATTTGGTGTTGTGTGGTCAGAAAGACTAATTACTAACCTTGCTCTGAAGCACCTTTTGATGAATTGTGACATGAATATGTTGCATTTTACATACCGTTCTTTACTTAGAGAGTAGTAAGGGTATGAAATGCTTTGCGTGCAATGGTAGTAGATTCGCCAAGTTTAAGTGCATTTAAGTCGTCATTGGACAGGCATATGGACGTACATTGAATAGTGTAGGTGGGATGGGCTTCAGATTAGTATGACAGGGTGGCGCAAGACCGAGGGCCGAAGGGCCTGTACTGCACTGTAATGTTTAATTTCAATGTCTGCATGCAATATAGAAATTTTGAACATTATAGTCAAACATCGTGGAAGCCTGGAGGCGAGAGGGTCAAGTTAGCTCCAATGAATTGGAAAAGTACAATACAACATTCAGTGAGAGACAAGCACTAGTTGTTCGAATCATAGAGTCCTACAGCACGGACATATTCCGTTTCGCCCAAAGTGGTCCATTTCAAACAAAATGTCCATTCACACTAACACAATTTTCCTGCTATTGCCTGGTATCCTTCTAATCCTTCTCTATCCATGTATTTGTCGAAATGCCTGTCAAATGTTGTTAATGTACCCGCCTCCACCACTTCCACTGGCAGCTCATTCTATATGCATACCACCCTCTGTGTAAAAAAAGTTGTCCCTCAGATTCCCTTTTATTCTTTCTCCTCTGACCTTAAACTGATGCCCGCTCGTCCGGGATTGCCCAACCCTGGGGAAAAAAGACTGAGTGCATTCACTCTATCCATGCCTCCCATGATCTTATATATTTCCATCAGATCGCCCATCAGACTCATACACTCTAAGGTAAAATGTCCTAGCTCGTCGAACCTCTCCTTAAATCCCAGAAATACCAAGTTCTTGGCAACATCCTTGTAAATTTCCTTTGCACACTTTCCAGTTTAATAACATCCTTCCCTTAATAAAGTGAACAAAACTGAACATAATGTTACAAGTATGGCCTCACCACCATGCTGTATAACTGCAACTTAACTCCGCAACTTCGATATTCAATGCACTGAATGATGAAGGTCAGTGTGCTAAAAAGGCTTCTTCATTGTCCTGTCTATCTCTGAATCAACTTTCAGAGAACAGTGCACCTGAATTCCAGGGTCCGCCTGTTCCACTATAACCCTTAAGGCCCAACCATTCACCATTAAACTCCGACCTTGAATTGACTTTGCAAAATGCAAAAACTCACATTTATCCACATTTAACTCCATTTGCCATTTCTTGGTCCATTTCCCCAGCTGATCAAGGTCCTGCTGCAATGTCTGACAACCTTCCTCACTGTCCACGATACCAGATTATTTATTGTCATCTACAATCTTAATAATCATGCCTTGTACATTCTAAACTAAATCATTATACGTAAAAAAAATGTCCCAGTACCGCACACTGAGGCACTCCACTAGTGACAAGCCTCCAGTCCGACAAGCATCCTTCCACTATTACTCTCTGCTTCCTACCATCCGATGCATCTGCTGCACCCTATGTGGCTTCCTCTATATTGGGGAGACAGGCCGCCTACTTGCGGAACGTTTCAGAGAACATCTCTGGGACACCCGGACCAACCAACCCAACCAACCCGTGGCTCAACACTTTAACTCCCCCTCCCACTCCACCAAGGACATCCAGGTCCTTGGACTCCTCCATCGCCAGACCATAGCAACACGACGGCTGGAAGAAGAGTGCCTGATCTTCCAACCACAAGGGATGAACTCAGATTTCTCCAGTTTCCTCATTTCCCCTCCCCCCACCTTGTCTAAGTCCCAACCCTTGAACTCAGTACCGCCTTCCTAACCTGCAATCTTCTTCCTGACCTCTCCGCCCCCAACATCACTCTGGCCTATCACCCTCACCTTGACCTCCTTCCACCTATCGCATTTCCAACGCCCCTCCCCCAAGTCCCTCCTCCCTATCTTTTATCTTAGCTTGCTGGACACACTTTCCTCTTTTCTGAAGAAGGGCTCATGTCCGAAACGTCGATTCCCCTGTTACTTGGATGCTGCCTGACGTGCTGCGCTTTTCCACCAACACATTTTCAGCTCTGATCTCCAGCATCTGCAGTCATCACTTTTTCCTACCATCAAGACAATTTTGTGTCTAATTTGCCCTGTTCCCACTCAATTCCATGTAAACTAACATTCCAGAGCCGCGTACCTTGTGAACCCTCATTGAAGGCCTCACTAAACTCAATTGGACTGCGTATATCACCCTGCTCTCGTCAACGTCGCTGGTCACTTTTCATCAAAGAAATCTAATAAATTTGTCAGCCATGATCTCCCATACACAAAGCTGACTGCTCCTAATCACATCGTGCCTTTCAAAATGTATGTTTATCTTATCTCCCAGAACCTTCTCAAGGACCTTACCTACTACAGATGTCCAGTTACAGGTCTATAATTTCCAGGATTTTCTTTGTTGCCCTTATTGAATAAGTGCACAGCATTCCCTGTCCTCCAGTCATCTGGGACCTCACCCATGGCCAGCGATGATGTAAAAATATCAGCCAGGCCCCCTCAATTTCTTCTCTGTCCTCTTGCAATGTTCTTGGATATATTTGGTTTATAGAAGTACTGCAAAGTCTGAAACAAAAGTCTACTTCTTAACGATGGTTAACATAACAAATTAAAAATTACATTAATCATAAGAAGTGACTTCAGAAGAAACCCAGACATTGTGCAAACCTGAGAAATGTTAGAAATTTACAATCCATAAAAGGAGGGCCATAAAACTGATAAGGAAATCAAAAAGAGAACCTGCATGCTTAGAAACAGGATTACAAATACTGCATAAATCTATGATCTATATTTCAAAGGAAACAAAATAAAAGCATGATCAAATGTGGAAATTTTTAATCGGGAGAGGACTGCTTATTGTGGAGAACAGGGAAATGGCCGAGAAAATAACCAGCTACTTTGCATCTGTCTTCATGAAGGAAGACCCCGAAAATCACACAGAAACACCAAGTGATCGCATAGGGCTTGTGGAACTAAAGACACAAAGTCAATTCATATCAGTAACAATGTAGTACTAGAACATGTAGCTGGATGGAGCATTGCTAAGTCGACCGAAACAGATGTAATTAATTTCAAAATGTCAAAAATTAATCAGCAATAGAAGCATTAATTGCACTGTTGATGATTGTGTTTTATTTTCCTGTACATTCCAAAGAGGCTGCAAAGGTAATAAACATAATCCAAGCATGGCATGTAGCAGAATGGAATGGATCCAGGCATCTAGAAAGGGAAAAAATGATAGTGTAAAGAAATGCAGACCAATTAACTTGACATCTGAAGATAAACGTTTGGAATTTATAAGACAGGATGTGATATTGAATATTTAGAAATTAACAGCAACATTGCAGAGAATCAGTATGCATTTTTGAAAGGAAATCATACTTGATAACTTTGGAATGTTTTGTAGGGTATTTGGAAGAATATATTTAAGTGGAAAGTTAAAGTTGGGTTCACCTTCAATTAGGAGAAAGTGAGGACTGCAGATGCTGGAGATCAGAGCTGAAAATGTTGCTGGAAAAGCGCAGCAGGTCAGGCAGCATCCAAGGAACAGGAGAATCGATGTTTCTGGCATATGCCCTTCTTCAGGAATGAGGAAAGTGTGTCCAGCAGGCTAAGATAAAAGGTAGAAATGAGGGACTTGGGGGAGGGGCGTTGGGAATGCGATAGTTGGAGGGAAGTCAAGGTGAGGGTGATAGGCCGGAGTGGGGTGGGGGTGGAGAGGTCAGGAAGAAGATTGTAGGTTAGGAAGGCTGTGCTGAGTTCGAGGGATTTGACTGAGACAAGGTGGGGGGAGGGAAAATGAGGAAACTGGAGAAATCTGAGCTCATCCCTTGTGGTTGGAGGGTTCCCAGGTGGAAGATGAGGCGCTCTTCCTCCAACCGTCGTGTTGCCATGGTCTGGCGATGGAGGAGTCCAAGGACCTGCATGTCCTTGGTGGAGTGGGAGGGGGAGTTGAAGTGTTGGGCTACTGGGTGGTTGGGTTGGTTGGTCCGGGTGTCCCAGAGGTGTTCTCTGAAACGTTCCGCAATTAGGCGGCCTGTCTCCCCAATATAGAGAAAGCCACATAGGGTGCAGCAGATGCATCAGATGGTATGTGTGGAGGTGCAGGTGAATTTGTGGCGTATATGGAAGTATCCCTTGGGGCCTTGGAGGGAAGTAAGGGGGGAGGTGTGGGCGCAAGTTTTGCCTTCAATTAAAGGAGTCAGAATATCGATGCAATAAAATGTTGAAGTAGTTTCATAGTGTATTGGTGAGACTGTACCTGGACTATTGTGTACAGGCTTGGTGAGACTGTACCTGGACTATTGTGTACAGAGTTGGTGAGACTGTACCTGGAATGTTGTGTACAGTTTTGGTGACCTAATCTGAGAAAAGAATATACTGACCACAGAGGGAGTGCAATGGACATTCTCCAGATTCGTCCCTTAGATGGCGAGATTGTCTGATGCAGAAACTCGGTCTATGTTCTCAAGGGTTTCAAAGAATGAGAGCTGGTCGCAGTGAAATTTAGAAAATTCACTAAACATATGACAAGGTGGAAATAAACAGGCTGTTTCTCAGGCTGTCTACTCTACATTTAAGGCATATAATGGCAGGATAAGGAACAGGCCATTTACGCCTGCAATAAGGAGGACATTCTTCACTCGGAGAGGACTGACTAATACAGGTCATGCAAATCTGTTGGCAGATCAAGTTTAGAGTGAATCCCCAGATATTCAACAAGTGTGTCAAGTGGAACAGAATAACCAGGGAATAGGTAGGAGTCATTAGTGACTTGCCAAGTTGCATCTAAATCAAATTTAATGGTAGGAGACAGAGGGTGGTGGTTAGAAGCCTGTTGGTGTGACTGGAAGCTGGTGTCTCATGGTGCACCATCGGGATCAATGTTGTGTCCTTTATTATTTGTGATTCGGAGGTGCCAGTGATGGACTGGAGTGGACAAAGTTAAAAATTGCATAACACCAGATTTATTCGGAGGCACGAGCTTTCAAAGCGCACAACCACCTCATAAAGAAACAGTGCTTTGGAAGCTCGTTCTTCCGGATAAACCTGTTGGGCTATAACCTGATGTTGTGTGATCTATAACCTTATTCTTCGTGGTATTCCTAAATGGTGTATCTGCAAATATGGACGAGGGGTGGGGAGAGTGTGATAACTAAGTTTGTGTTTAATACAATGATTGACCGGGTGTTTGGCAGTGAGGAGGAAGGTCTTACGTTACAGGAAGATACAGATGTAATGGTCAGATGGACAGATCAATAGCAGATGGAATGCAACCTGGATAAATATGAGGTAATGCACTTTGGAAGGAGGAACCAGACATCTGAGGAGTCAATGAATGGCAGCGCACTAGAAAATTCAGAGGGTGCTTCTCCACACATCCATGAATGTGACTAAACAGGTTCATAAACAAGTTGATAAAGCAAAGGGGAGCGTAAGCGTAGCCTTTCTTCATTGAGGCACAGATTATAAGAGCTATACGGAACTTTGGTGAGGACAAAGTGGAACATTGTGTGTAGTTCTGGGAGCCACATTACAGGAAGGATGTGATTGTACTGGAGGGGGTGCAGAGGAGATTCACCAGGATGTTCCCTGGGATAGAACATATCAGCTATGGGTGAAGCTGAATAAGCTCGGATTGTTTATATTGGAGCAGAGAAGGCTGAGGGGGATGTGATTCAGAAGGAAAAGATTATGAGGAACATGGACACAGTGGACAGACAGCAGCTGTTCCTTTCGTCATGGGGACAAGAATAAGGGGGAGCACACTCTTAAAATGAAGGGTTTGAGATTTAGAGAGGACTTTAGGATCGTTTTGCACCCAGACAGTTTTGCGTTCTGGAATATACGACCGGAGAGGGAGTTGTCATGGGTAACCTCACAGCTGTTACATAGTACGTGGACGATCTCTTGAAGCGTCATAACATTTCCAGCTATGGGGCACGTATAGAAAAGTGGGACTACTGTAGACCGTGCTGTATTTCTGACGGTGCAGAGTCTATGCTTCTATGAGTGCATATTTGTGCAAGGTCAATCATTGAGAAGATTAAGTCAGGAATGGATGGGTTTCAGAACACTCTATATGCACAAGGGTAGTACAAGTCAACTTGTAATAGCTTCAAATAGTACGTCAATGGCAAAATTAATGGGAAAAAACGTGAAGATTCTTTACAATCTGAAACCAGAGAATGGAGAATGGAGAATAGGGAAATGGTAGACTTTGCAGCAAATATTTCAGTTATGTCTACACAGACGAAACCAAAACAAAAAAAAAACAATCTTCCCAGAAATACTAGGAAAGTTTAATCTGGTGAGAGAGAAAAAGGGAATAGAATAAAATAAGCAAATAAACGCTATGGAGAAAGTATTTTAACTGAGAGTAATGGGCTGAGACAAAAGCAACAGAGATTTATCAAATGGGAATCATATTTGAGAAACTGACTTTCAGCAAAACTATGAAGAAGCAATCAATGCAATACGATTGGATTTTTAGGAAGGTTTTTGATAAAACCCCAAATCTACTATGCAAATGTGAATCGTATGTGTCTGGGGCTAACAGAAGGGCATGGTTTTAGGATGGGAGAGCTAATAGGAAACAGTGAGTAGGAATAAATCAATTTTTTTTCGAGCGGAGTACTCGGTGGTATAGCAGGATTCAGTCCTTGGACCCTAGCTATTTCAAATACACACCAAACCTTTGTTAGAGGGAATCAAATGCAATATTCCCAAGCCTGTTGATGGCATTAACCGATGTCGGATTATGAGTGGATGAGAAGGATGTAAAAAAGCTCCAAGGTGACTGAGGCAAGTGGAGTGTCTGTGCAAACACGGGGCAATGAAGAGCAATGTGGGTAGATGTGACGCTGTGCTCTTTGACGGGAAAAAGAACGGTAGCCTACCATTTGAAAAGGTTTGCAAAATGTTACTCGATAAAGGGACTTTTGCTTCTTTTTGTTTCATTCTTCACCGATCCCCGCGGTCCATACAGTGAGTTCTGAAGTCAGAAGAAAATACTGGGAATGGCATTGGGACACTTACCAGTGTACATAGGCCCACCAGTTGGGTAGCTGTAACGTTGAAAAGGATCTGGATCTCACTGTTGTCACTGAAATTAATTTTTTGCAGGAACAGAAAGCAGTTAGGAAGGTAAATGGTGTGTTGACCTTCATTTCAGGGGGATTTGAGTCCAGGAGTAATGGTGTCTTACTGCAGCTGTACAGGGCCTTCGTGAAACTCCATCTCGAACATTGTGCAGTATTGTGTGCAGTTTTGGTCTCCTTACTTAATAAAGGACAAACCTGACATTGAGGGAGAGCAGTGAAGGATGACCAGACTGATCCAGAGACCCGCCAGAGACCTGGGTTCAATTCCCGTGTCTGCGTGGGTTTCCTCCGGGTGCTCCGGTTTCCTCCCACAGTCCAAAAATGTGCAGGTTAGGTGAATTGGCCACGCTAAATTGCCCGTCGTGTTAGATGCAGGAGTAAATGTAGGGGAATGGGTATGGGTGGGTGCGCTTCGGAGGGTCGGTGTGGACTTGTTGGGCCAAAGGGCCTGTTTACACACTGTAAGTAATCTAAAAAAATCTAAAATCTCTGGGATGGCAGGCTTGTTGTGGGAGCAGAGTTTGGGACAACTGGACCTGTATTCCATGGACTTTAGGAAAATGAGTGGAGTTCTCAGTGAAATATATAAAACTCTGTCGGGGCGAGACAAATTGGAAGCGGGGATGATAACATTGGAGCCATTTCAGAGACCATGGAACACTTTATCACATGTCTGTGCATCTGGAGTCACTTTTAGGCCAGACCAGGAAACCACGGGAAATTCACTTCCTGAAAGTACATTGGGGAAGCAAACTGCTGTTTACAATCGACATTGGTTTCAGGGTAACTATTACAAACACCAGATTTTAGATCTCGATATTTTATTAATTGTTTTTAACTTCCACCAGCTGCCAGAGCATTCTCCTGGTCTGGATTTGTAATCCAGTGACATTTCCACAGCAGCACCATCTCCACATGGGGACCGATCGGAAACCACACCGAGCAGGTTATTACTGTGCTGCTTGACTGCTCTGTCAAAAATAACTCCTACCAATTTGACTGTCATGGTGGGGTTGAGGGGGAGGTAAGTGGGCAATTGTAATTATTCCCCTTTTAGGGGACTGGCCGTAGCTGAGTAATATTCCACATTGCCAGGGAGATGGAGCTGGAATGAAAGAGGTTACCCAGGGACACGGCTTGTTGTGCAGCACAAGTCTTCAGTCCTATTGCAGGAATGGTGTCAGGGCCCATTACATATGTCGTATCGACTGTGTTCAGCTGTTTGTTCATGTCAATTGCAGCAGGTCAAGTTTGTTGAATTCTGGCATCTGTGATTCGGTGGACATCATGGCGAGAGTGAGTTGGATCATTGACTCAACACTTCTGGCTGAGGATGGTGCAGATACTACATCCTTGTCGTTTACACTGATATGCAGGGTTGTTTGATTATATAGGGTGGGGATGCTTGTGGAGCCCTTTCCTCCGTCATTTGTTTAATCATGCATCACCATTTATGACGGAATGTGGCAGGATTGCAGATCTTCATTCAAATCTGTTGGTCAAGTGCGGTAGTTTTAATGGGCTCGCATCTGGTTTCGGTTCAAGTGGTTCTGACCCTTACTTGTTCACCCACACTCGTCACTGAGCCATAGATCGTGTTGATGGTAACGCCAGACTGAGGAGATTATTCCCGGGCAAACAAGTTACAGGTTGTGGTTGAATGCAGGTCCGCTTCTCCTACTGCTGTGGTCTGCAGCACGACATGAACACATAGTTTTGAGCTGCAAAAAACTGCAATGCAATTCTGCTGTCTGTTCCTCAGTTCACATCGATAGCATTCACCCATCAGCCTTCTATTCAATGACCTACTCTGGTTTCTGATGTGGAAATACTTCCATTTTCAAATTTTCATTATGCTGAGAGTCCCTCCCCGGGTCATGCTTTCAATCTGACACATTTTACAAAAACATTTAACTGATTTTATTTCAATTGTTTGATTCCTTTAGTAATACAATTATCTGTGTTTAAAGTGAATGTTTTTCCCTTTGTTTCTCTTTCTGACCATGATTTAGAGCTCTGTAGTGTTAGTGACACCAGCCTCATGTAGTTTCAGAGCCAATGAATTCTCTGGATTCTCAATAAACTTCACCACATTGTATGCTTTCTCTTTTGGTTTGGTGCTGTCCCTGGCTTGCCTTATCGCTCATGGCTGCCTTGTCCTCTCATGAGAAAGTTTCATCTTCTTTAGAATGAATTTCTGATATCCTCCGAATCATCCCCAGAAGCTCCAGCCATTACTGCTCCATCGTCTTTCCTGCTCGGCTCCCCTTCCAATTAACTCTGGCCAGCTCCTCCCGCATGTTTTTGTATTTACGTTGCTTAATTATAATCACATTACATCAAAAATAGAACAATAGATATAAACCAAAAGAAGGAGTTTTGAGAGATGTGACACGAAGAATAATTGGTGGATTTCTTAACTAGATACAAAGAGAGAACGAGAGAGAGAATATAGATGTGGAGATGCGAAAAGTGAGACAACTAGATTGTCAAAAGAAGTAGATGTATATCCCTCACTGTTTTGACCATTCCTGTGTGCTGAGGTCCTTTGTACAGCACATGTCTAACAGAGTAATATGCTCAAATGCTGGGTCTGATGCCAGAATTTATACCTTCAATAAAAAGACAGATACTGGCTTTGGAAAGAACCCAGCAGGCCAATATATTGAATTCCTGGTAGAAAGGGGATTAACTGAAATAAGTTGGGACACAAGAAGCAAGACTTCATAACACACATCTTGATAAGAATGAGAGACAGGAGTAGGGAATCCCAGAAAAGGGGGAACGTTGAGAGAAGGGGAACATATCACTTCAGATGAGGACCAAATATTGTGTTTATGCTTTATAAATGTTAGACATCATTTGCATCATTTTTTGTTAATTGTGTCTCCGTGGTTCATTCAGAATGTGTTGTACGCATATGAACAATCTTACTTATCTGAACACACACTGATTAAACCGTGGATATAAAATCACTTACCAACATTTCAAACTGTCCTTTTGTCATGCTAGCAGGATACATGAACACCAACTGGCCACTAAAAGACATGACCCACTTTCACTAGTTTCGTACATACAGACAAAGAAGGACACCACTTTGACTGGGATTATACACACATCCTAGGAAAGGCGAAACAAAGACAAGCACAAAAGTTCTTAGAGGCATGACATTCTAACCAGAAGTACATTGATAAACACAGCAATTTAGATCCTATCTACCTTCTCTTGAAAAAAAAGAACTGGAAATGACATCACCCAACTTAAGAAACTAAGGCCTATATTTTAGTAAGGCATTTGATAAGGTTCCACATGGTAGGCTTATGCGGAAAGTCAGGAGGCATGGGATAGAGGGAAATTTGGCCAGGTGGATAGAAAACTGGCTAACCGGTCGAAGTCAGAGAGTGGTGGTAGATGGTAAATATTCAGCCTGGAGCCCGGTTGCAAGTGGAGTTCCGCAGGGATCAGTTCTGGGTCCTCTGCTGTTTGTAATTTTTATTAATGACTTGGAAGAGGGAGTCGAAGGGTGGGTCAGTAAATTTGCAGATGATACGAAGATTGGTGGAGTTGTGGATAGTGAGGAGGGCTCTTGTCGGCTGCAAAGGGACTTGGATATGATGCAGAGCTGGACTGAGGAGTGGCAGATGGAGTTCAACACTGTCAAGTGTGAGTAGGAGTCTGGAACACACTGCCAGAGGAGGTGGTGGAGGCAGATGCTATAGGCGTATTTAATGGACTTTTAGATAAGCACATGATTATGCAAGGAATGGAGGGATATGGACCAAGGGCAGATGTCATGTTCACTGCAACATCGTGGGCCAAAGGATCTGTTCCTGTGCTGTGTATTCCATGTTCAGAAACTTTTTCCCCGGGTACAACAGAGTGTTACAAGGGGACATAAATTTAAGGTGAAGGGTGGAAGGTATAGGGGAGATGTCAGGGGTAGGTTCTTTACCCAGAGAGTGGTGGGGGCATGGAATGCGCTGCCTGTGGGAGTGGCAGAGTCAGAATCATTGGCGAAATTTAAGTGGCAATTGGATAGCTACATGGATGGGTGCTTAAGCTAGGACAAATGTTCGGCACAACATCGTTGGCCGAAGGGCCTGTTCTGTGCTGTATTGTTCTATGTTCTATGTTCTAAAGAGAGAGGCGGGACATACCACCAGGACTTCACCGGAAACTGTCACTGATGACATTACCTAGTCATGGTTTCGAAACATCTGAAAACAAACATTCAAGCTCAGCGAGCTAACGTACGGACTTATAAATGGTTATTTTTCTTTTAATATTGGAATTTGGGACTTCTCTGTCATGCATGTTTTAACCCAGTACGAGGCGAGGTGAGCTTTGGGTGTGTGGTTTTAATTAACAGAGGGGTTCCACATCGACATCATAACAGTTTGAGGGCTTGTCGTATGGGATTTGGATATATTTGAACAGATTTGGAATAAAAAAAGGTCCCAGCAGATTCCATTACTTGGCAGTTAGTGACCTAGATCTTCAAATAAATCAGGTGAGAAAATTCGTTTAATTTTGTTTACTTTGGTTGGTTAAATTACAATTAATGGCTTTTAACATTACTAAAGAGGTTCTGGGGTTTGAAGATGGTTCTCAAATTTGCCAAGAAAGTTTAGAAAAACAGAGAAAAGGCATACTTTTATAATTAACAAATAGATTAGAATTGGGTTGAACCAGGGACAAAGGGAAAGCTGAAATTGTAATGGACTTGGTCAAGCACTTTGGTGTATCAGAGAAACAAGCAACCGCAGTCGAGTTAGAAAAACTTAAATTGAAAATGTGGCAACTGGACTTAGAAGATAAAAAAGAGACATAAAGAAGAGAGAAGATAGAGAAAGAGAAAGAGAGGAATAAGAAAGGGAGAGAGAATTTGAAATTCAGAAGTTAAGAATTAGATAAGAAAGTTAAATTATCAGAATGAAGAAGAAGGGAGAACGTAGTGATGTGTACAACTATGTTAATATATTGCCATGTTTAAGTGAGAAAAATGTCAAGACCGTATTTATTTCATTTGAAAAAATTGACTCAGCAGATGGTGTGTCCAGTGAACTTGCGGGTAATGCTATTTCAGACTAAGTTGGTGGGCACAGCTTGTGAGGTATGTGCAGTGCTGTCAGATGAGGGGGCAAGAGATTATACAGATGTCAAACAAGCTATTTTGAGTGCTTATGAACTGGTACTGGAAGCATATAGACTGAGGTTCAGAAATATGGAGACAGAACCAGGTCAGAGTTATGTTGAGTTTGAAATAATTCAACACAGTCATTTTGATAGGTGGTTGTGAGCCTTAAAAATGGATAAGACCTGTAAGGCTCGAAGGGAGATTATTCTGCTGGAAAAGTTTAAAGACCCACTTCCAGAGATGGTAAGAATTCATGTGAATGAACAGACAGTTAAAGAAGTGAGAAGCGCGGCAGAAATGGCACGTAAATATGGATTGATGCATGAGACTAAATTTAGCTTCTGGGAGGATTTTCATCCTGTGAGGGATAGAAATTGGGAGAAGGGGAGATCCTACACAAAAGACATAGAGTAAAACACACTGGCAATAGTTTACCTCAGGTGAGAAAAGATGCCCAAGGGTTTGAAAGGTGATGAAAGTTCTCAGGTCTTCTCGCTATAACGGAGTGGAACACATAGAATTCCAGTGCTGATGTTTTATAAGTGCACTGTGAAAATGTGTTTTCACTGCAGTGAGTTGGGACATACAGTGCTGGGCATTGAAGGAAGATATTTTGGGAAAAGTTGTGGCAAAAGAATTGAAGCAAGTGTTATTAGTGAAACTGGTAAAGGAAACCCCAAGTAGAGCCAAGGAGCTGCAGAAGAGTGCACAGCCTCGGCAGGGGCCTGACCTCAATAACGAATTCGCCTCTGTGGATAAACTTAACTCAGAAAGGGCGGGCGGGGGGGTGGGGGGGTGGGGGAGTGTGAAGGACAAGAAATTATAATTTTGTGAGATATGAGATCTACTCAGTCTCCAGTAGTTAAGAAGTGAGGCGCACGAAAAGCACAACCAATCAGGCAGCATCTGAAGAGCAGGACAATCGACATATCAGGCATAAACCCATCATCAGGAATGTGGCGGGGGGAGTGGGGCTGAAGGTTAAATAGGAGGGTAGGAGCTGGACTAGCTAGAGGGTCACTGGGAAGGCGATGGGAAGATGAACATGGGAGTGATAGTGATATGTCGGAGGGGAAGATGGGATGGATAGGTGGGAAGGAAGATGGACAATTAAGACAGTGCAAGAGGGCGGTGCTAAATTCAACGGTTGGATCTGGGATAAGGTTATGGGAGGGGAGATTTTGAATTTGGTGAAGTCGATGTTGATTCTGTATAGTTTGAGGGTTCCAGCTGTCCTACCACCTATCCACTTCACCCTCCTCTCCCACTGTCATCATCACCCCCCACCTGCATTTACCTATCGCCTTCCATGCTACCTCCCACCCAGCTCCACCCCCACCCTCCCATTTATTTATCAGCTCCGTTCCCCTCCCTTACCCCCCACTTTCCTGATGAAAGACTTGTGCCTGAAATGTCACCTCTCCTGCTCCTCAGATGCTGCCTGACCTACTGTGCTTTTCCAGCCCCAGTTTTCAACTCTGACCTCCAGCATCTGCAGTCCTTACTTTCTCTCGGCTTCTAAAAGTAAGAAATGGAAGTATTTTCACTCTTTCTGACATAGTAATCAAGAGCGTGATTATTTGTGGAACGGGGAGAGAAATTAAGCATTCCCTTGTGTAACATCAGGTTGGAGTACCAAATCAATATTAGGGAAGTAACAGTGAAAGTGAGTGACAGAGCGTCAATTCCAGGAATACAGTTTGTTCTTGGGAACGATTTAGCAGGATTCAAGGTGGGAGAGGCACCCCTTGTGTCGGAGAAGTCAAAGGAAGACTAGGGAACTAGGGAGTTAAAAGAAAAATACCCAGGGTCTTTTGCAGACTCTGTAGCAACAAGATCCCACTGTCATAAGTTACAGCAGGAACGTAAAAACGAAAGAAAAAGCCAAAGGAGTTGATGTGCAGTTAACTGACAACCTGTTTGACGTCACCGTGCAGGAAACAAAACCTGAACAGGCAGAGGGTCAGGCAGAGGTGTTTAGTTCAGAAAGGCTAATGGACTTACAACAGATGTAAATACACATACACATATACATGTACACACACAGAAAAGAAATCAGAATATATTATCGAAGTTTATTAATTTAAAGATACAATCCAAAAATTAAAATGAAGACCACGACAGGTTAGTGCAGAAGGGAAATGGGCCGAAGTGCACCAGATTGTGTTAACGGTAGCACACAGTTTTACAGGTAGCATATGAACTAACTGCAGGCGGTCACCTAGTTGTACAAAGTCTCAGGCTAAAGTACAGAGGCATTTCTAGTGGCCTGGAATGCACAAAGACGTGGTTATTTTTTGTTTCACACATCATACATGCCAAATGGTAGGTAAGTCACTGGCAGTAATAAAACCAGCACCTTTGTTGGCAATTCTTGCATTCGAAGAACCTTTCACGTGGATTATAACCAATTGTGTAGCTCCCTTTTCTAAAATAAAAGTGGAAACCAATATTTGCTGACCATCATGGATGTGTCTCCCAGATTTCCAGAGGCAATTCCATTATGGAATGTTAAGGTAAAAAGGGAAGTGGAGGGGTTGGTAGCTTTCTTTATTCGCTGTGGTCTCTGCAGAGAGATTCAGTCAGACCAATGGTCTCATTTTACTGCTCAGTTGTTTACGGAAGTCATGGATAGTTTAGATATACAGCACTTCAAATCGGGTGCGGCCCATCCTGAATCCCAGGGAGCATTGAAAAGTTAGCATCAGACACTGAAGACCATGTTAACAGTGTAATGTCAGGATTACCCGAATGATTGGGATAAAGGTGTCCCATTAAATTGTTTGCCTTTAGAGATGTCCCACATAAGTCTACTCAGTTTACTTCCTTTGAGTTAATATTTGTACGTGAAGTGAGAGGTTCTTTGAAGTTAGTTAAATATAAATTGACAGGACCGAAGTTGGAGATCTCACAGTTGGATTATGTGTGTGAGGTGAGGGAGAGATTAGATGGAGCAGGTGAGTAAGCTAAACAGTACCTGAAGAGGGCATAGCATAGAATGAAGCAGGTGGCAGATAAAAACTCTGAAACTTTGACGATTTCCCGTGTGTACGTATTAGTATTGCCACCAGTGGTAGGAAATCCCTTCAATGCCAGGTTTAGTGGCCTCTTTCAAATTAAAAAAAATGTTGAGTCAATTAAACTATGTGGTAAAGATGCCAGATTTGACAAAAACGTTATTGAGTATGTCATGTGAATGAATAATGCTCCAGCCACATTTAAGACTCAGGAACAGAGTTGTGGCCAGATGAACAAATTGTCCAGTTTATCTATATGATGTAGTGATTTTTAGCAAGTGATTGAAAGCTCACATGTTACAGTAGGCAGAGCATTTTGAATGATTACAAGAAGAAAATTTGGTAATAAACTTAAATAAAATAGAATTCGCGAAGGCAGAGGTGACGTTCTTGGGACATTACTTTGGACATGGAAGGTTGACCTCATGGAACACAAAGACGAAGGGCTTGGAGGAATTTCCACGACCATCCTCGAAGAAAGAGGTGCTTCGAGTTTTGGAACTGAGTGGATTCTATCACAAGTTTGTTGCAAAATTCAGCAGAGTATTGGCACCACTGCTGGATTTATTAAAGAAGAACACAGAATTCCGGTGGACAGAACAATGCCAAGAGGCATTTGAGAATTTTAAAGCAGGACTAATCACTGCATCAGGTTGAGATACACCAAATATTTTGAAATCCTTTGAAAATTGTGTTAGATGTATAGGGATATAGGGGTTAGAGATGTATTCATACAGTAAGATGATGATGGAATTGAATGGCCAATTGGCTACTTGTCGAAAAAAACTCAGTATCCACCCGAAAAAAAAAACAGAATCTCCATTATTGAAATGAATGATTGAAATTTCGTACTGGCCTGACAACATTTTAATGCTTATATGAAAAACGAATTGTTGGAAATGCTTGTGGACAACGACAAACCGCTCGCATTTTATGGAATATTTAAAGACCAGAATGTGAGACTACTTCATTGGAGTCTTATGTTAACGACTTTAAACTTACAAAATGTACATGCTGTTCGTCTTAAAATGTGATAGCAGATGTGTGAACGCGGATTTAAAGGAAAACGTTTATATAAGATTTGACTTAATCCAGTGCTATATAGGTGTGCAGAATTAATATGAATGGTATAACTGAGATTAATACTTTTGTATATAATAACAATGGGATTAAGAATTAGAGGTAAAGGAATGATGCCATCTTTTCATTCTGATGGTTCATTTTATTTCTGAAGTGGGGAGTTGTTATGAAGCCTAAAGCATGTCTGGTCACTTTAAGACAGAACGGGTTTTGCTGAATACAAAGTACAGCCACAGATGCCAGCTAAAGATCAGGCTGTCCCACATGTCACCATTAGCTGGAAAATGGACACCTGGGTCTTGGTTGTTGTTTTGACAACAATTCAACTATAACCAAATAATTTAAATTACGCTCAGGATAGCAGAAGCCAATGGAATTTGAATATTATTGTTTGGACACCTGGAAAGCAATGAATTTATGAGAAATATTGCATCATGGGGAGTACACAAACCCTGCAGTTTGAACACTAGGGGGAGAGCCAATGCCATCAAACAGCAGAGTAACTGCTGTAGAGCAGGAGTGCTAACTGACCATCTCAAACACTCTCTATCAAAAATACATGTTCGTGTCAAATCTACTTGCATTAAAAATAACATGACCCAGGGAGATCAGCAGCTGGAAGAGTGAACACAGCGGGGAAGATAGGGACTGTGTGGTCTTGAGATTGTAATGTTTAATATGTGGGTTGTTGGAACAGCATATTTTTACAGAGCTGGAGTCAGATAGTAAGTAGTTAAGAAAAGAGGAGCTTGTATTTGTGAATAGTTGTTGTTTAGTGTTCACTATTAAAGATAAGAAACTAACTTGTTAACTTTTGTTTAAATAGTGGAATGTAGGAGAACTGTGTCGTTCATATTTGAACAGATCATGAGGTGAGGTGAGCATTTCTGGGTATTTGGTTTTAATTAACAGAGGGGTTCGACTCCACCTTGTAAATTTCCATCCACACTAACCCCATTTCCCTACAGTTGGCCCATATCCTTCCAGTCCTTTCCTATCCACGTATTTATCCAAATGCTTTTGAAATGTTGTTAATGTACCCCCTTCAGCCACATCTGCTGGCAGCTCATCCACGTACCAGCCCTCTGTGCGAAGAAGTGGCCCCTCGGGTTCCCTTTTATTCCTTCCCCTCTAACCTTAAACTGATCCCCTCTAATCCTCATTTATCTCAAACTTGGAAAAAGACTCAAAGCATTAACCCTATCCATACCCCTCGTTATCTTATACAGCTCTATTAGGTCCTCCCTCAGTCTCCGACACTCTAAAGAAAAGGTCCTAGCTTGTCCAACCGCTCCCTATAACTCAGACCATTGGGTCCTGGCAATGTCCTTGTAAACTTCTTCTGCACTCTTTCTAATTTCATAACATCCTGCCTAAAACAACATGACAAAAACTGAACACAATACTCCAAGTGCGGCCATACCAAAGTCCTGTGTAACTGCAAGATAAATTCCCAACTTCAATAGTTCGTGTTCTGCCTGATGAAAGCTAGTGTGCCAAAAGCCTTCTTCACTGCCCTGCCTACCTGTGACTCCACTCTCAGAGAACCGTGTTCCTGAATGCCAAGGTCCCTCTGTCCCCCATTGCACCCCTTAAGGCCCTCCTAATCATCATGAAATTCCTACCTTGATTTGAGTTTCAAAAATGCATGACCTCACACTTCTACATTAAATTCCATTTGCCATTTCTCGGCCCACTTCCCCACCTGATTAAGGTCCTGTTGTAATTTCTGATAAACTTCCTCACTGATCAAGATACCACTTATTTTAGTGTCATCTGCAAACTTACTACTTCTGCCTTGTACGTTCTGAACCAAATCATAGATAGCAAACAGCAATGGACCGAGCCTCCAGTCTGACCATCATCCTTCCACCAAACTCTCTGCTTCCTACGATCAAGCCAGCAGTGTATCCAATTGGCCAGTTCCGCCAGCATTCCACATGATGGAACCTTCCAGAGCAGCCTGTCATGTGAAACCTTATCACACGGCCTTACTGAAATCCATAGAGACATCAACCTTCTTGGTCACTTCATCAATGAACTCTAACAAATTTGGGAAGCATGACCTCCTACTCATAAGTCTATGCTGACTGCTCCCAATCAAACCCTGTGTTAGTAATGGGTGTAGTCAATGGTATGCTGTCCTTCATTGTAAGATGATTCGAGTACGTAAGTAAAGCCATTTTCCTGTTGTTGTAGAGCCTTGTGAAGAGAGTATTTCTACAGATTTGATCTCCTTTGTAAGGTATGATCTCCTTACCACAGACACGGAGGATGGTAATATGAGGATAGAGTAAAAAAGCTGAGTGTTTAATCTGTAGAGCTGTGAGAGATGAAGAAATGGTGACGCCGAAACACGAGGAGTGGCAGCGATCACTTATTTCTAAAAGAGACATTGACAGGGTGAGAAATTCCATACTTTACCCAGGATTGATTGGTTTGATTAATTGCCACATGTACCTCAGTAAAGGGAAACACTTTATTTATGAGCAGTGGAGGAAGATCATAGTAAGCATGAACAGGCAGATCATACCATGGAAATAGGCTTGGACAGAGTAAGGCATACAGGATACACTGCACAAGACAAACATTTGACAAGATTAACATGAACACGATCAGCATTATTTGATCTTAGAGAGTCCATTCATCAGTCTAACGTGGCTTTCCTAATAGTTTATACGCCTTAATTAACTCTCCCCACGTTAATGTGCAGTCGGCATGTGAACGCATACGGAAAGTCAGATTATTCACAATCCCGAACAGCAACCACAATACCTTCCTTCTGAAACAGGTAGCCATTCCCACCAGCTTCCACTAGACACAGAGAACACCAGGCTGATTTCTCGGAGTTGGAAGATGCCTTCTTGAGACTTCACACAAGACATATGTCTTGCCTCCTCAACACTAGAAAACCACGTTAAAGTCCCACGTGTGTGTCATGAGCAACGGAGCCAGGAGGAACAGTGTGGAGCAGTCTGTCTGTGTACCCTCGGCTCCACTTGTTCATCATGTTAAAGCATCAATCTGGAGACAGTGAGAAGTGGCGATGCTGGTGATTGGAGTAGAGAGTAGATTGCTGGAAAAAACACAGCAGGTCAGGCAGCATCCGAGGAGCAGGACAATCCATGTTTTGGGCAGAAGCCATTCATCAGGAATCAGCATCAATTACCTCATTCTGTCCCTTTGTAAGTGTAGTGAGGGGGGAATGGCCTCCTCT
Source organism: Chiloscyllium plagiosum (assembly GCF_004010195.1). NCBI lineage: Eukaryota > Metazoa > Chordata > Chondrichthyes > Orectolobiformes > Hemiscylliidae > Chiloscyllium > Chiloscyllium plagiosum. Next base: position 46,529,245 of record NC_057717.1, on the reverse strand, counting down.
TGTTCCTGTGTAAGAGACGCAAGGGGCTGAATGGCCTCATCCTGTTCCTGTGTAAGTGAGTGAAGGGACTGAATGGCTTCGTCCTCGTCCGATTTGACAGTGCCAAGGGCCTGATTGGGTTACCCCTGGTTCTTGTTTAACAGCTCGATGTGCTGACAAGTGTGATGATGCTGTAGCTTTTACGTGTTATTTTGTCCTGGTTTCTTTTCAGAGAGAGATTGAATGATCCTTACCAAGCTGATTAGCTAAGCCCACCGGGTAAACAGCTAGGGAGGCCTTGGGTTAATTTTAATGCAGCCTGAATGGGTGTGGCCAGCTTTCACAGATTAGGATCTCTGGGTTTTGGTTTCTTAGTAACATCAGAAACTACTGGGGTCTCCACAGAGTTGGAAGCTTCAGTGACTATCTCCTGGCTGCTACTCTCTCTGAATTTTCTCTTGGTGCTGTTTTTAATTCCTGGATTGGAGAAATGTTTGTGACATTCTGTGTCTGAATATTCCTTTTTGCCAAGGTCTGTGTTTATGGGAGTTTCCTATATTGGAACAGTTCATTAGTAATAGTTCCTAGATCTAGTATTCTGTTAACTTGTCCAATAGAATTACGTTATTCTAAATTCCTCTTTCTTCGGTTTCAGTTTATCTTTCGTATTTAAGTAGATGGTATTTTGCATCACACCGAGTAGTTTGACCAGTCACATTGCATCTGGAACAGACACTTTACAATTCCTTTAAAATGTAAAAAAAACTTAGAGTCTAGGTTACCGCCTTCGAATATTTTCGAGGGGCTCTGGTGTGGTCCATCACACTAGACTCCTTCTCTTTCTGAGAAATATGCTTGAGGCACTGAATAGCCTGTCCCTGGTCTTCTCCAATAGTGTCAATGGGCTGAATCGATTCCTCATATTCTTGAGAAACCAGCATGAGATGCAATGTGCAGTATCCGGCAGTGCTTTTACATGAATGTTACGGACCCTTTAATAACACAAGCCTCAATGGAGTCTACGTCTTGCTGGTCGTGGACACAGACCAATTCAGGAGCTGACGGGGGACAAAATGTTCTGAAAATTGTGGAATCTTCGGTGACCTACCCCACTTCTGATCTTTTGGTGGGGAGGGTTTGGGAGGGGAGGCATTGATGAAGCAGATGAAGATGTTTGTGAAGAGACAGCTACCCTGAGGATCTCTCACAGAAGTGACCGAGAACTGAGATGATGAACACCTTCCTTTGTGCCATGTTTGAACCCAAACACTGGTGAGTTTATTCTGATTCCCATTAAGTCCAGTTTTGTTAAGCTCCTTGATATCAAAAGAAGGCAACCACTGCCTTGAATATCAGGGCCAGTCATTTTTACCTGAACCCTTGAGCCAACCTCTTTTGTTCACATGAATACGTCATGATTTCGCGGAGCAGCAAGTGTTTTATTCAAACAGTTAGTATTGAATGTCAGGATTTCTCTTTTCAAGAGTGTTCGGGGAGCTAGATGACTGAAAGTACTTGAAGAGCAGATAAATTGATATTGACCTGTCAGAGGGCTGAGGGCAATGAAGAATTGGGTATGAAAGAGGATTTCAGAACAAGGGCAGATCAGGTATGATCTTAGTGAAGGGCAAGGCAGGCTTGGGGAGTGAACGACCTGCCCCTGTTTCTGATGTTCTCCCATTCTGTTATTGAAATGGTAGTGGGTGTTACTTTCATGAATGTTCTGTTATTGAATGTTGCGGTCAGGGAGACCAGAGCATTTTGTGAGCCAACTCTGCATGAGGTATTGTGGCTATATTCTCAGTGCATCGGGTCTACAACATGCCAAATAAATGGAGCACAAGTTGCAGAGAGGGGAAGCTCTGTAAAGAGAGAGATGAGGGGCCTCTTTCATACCCAGCCTGGAGTTTCCAATTATATTTCCCAAATTACGTCAAAGCGTGTTGGACAGTCTTGAAGCGCCAAATGATCTCCTCTGTTTCTGTGCAACAGGTTATAGGAGTAAGTGGCCTCCAACTGCTCCTGTCTAGCAGGGTTGAGGGGCTGGATGGAACACAGGAACATGGAACTGAGGAGCAGGAATGGGTCATTAGACACTTTGAGCCTTCTCCACCAGGCACTAAGATTGTGTCTGAGCAGGTTGGGTTCTCAGCCTCACTTTACTGTCTGCGTCCCATTATCCATGACTCACTTCTCTGTCAAATATTTAACTAATGCAGCTTTCATTCAATATGAACATAGAGGCACGATAAACTTCCAGTGAAGAGAATTCCGACTTGAAAGGTCCTGTCAGAATTTTTCATCATACCTCTTATAAACTCAGACAGTCATGCAGAACGGAAACAGACCCTTTAATCCAATCTGTTCACTGCGATCAGATATCAAATCTGATCCAGTCCCATTTGCCAGCATTTGGCCAATATCCCTCCTCTTTCAGATACTTATTAAATGTGCGATTGTAACCGCCTTCACCACCTTCTCTGACAGTACTTTCTGTACACACACCACTGTCTGTGTGAAACATTTAACTTCAGGTCCCTTCTAAATCATTCACCCTATCGCCTTCAGCCTATGCACTCTTGTCCTGGGGAGCAGAGCGTGATTGATCAGAATATCCATGTCCCTGATGATTTTATAAACCTCTATAATATCACCCCTCAACCTCTGACACTCCAGGGGGAAACACCTCAACCGAACCAGCCTCTCCCTAAAGCTCAATCCTCCATTCCTGGAATATCGGTGTAAGTTATTTCTGGAGAAAACGAGTTATACGCAGTATTCCTAAAGTGGACTCACCAACATTCTGTACAGATGCAACATGCCACCACAACTCCTATACTCAATGCTCTGACTGATTAAGGCAAATGTGCCAAATATGTTCAGCATCACTCTGTCGACCTGCAACTCCGCTTTCAAGGAACAATGCACCTGCAGCCCTATGTCCCTTTGTTTTACAACATGTCCCAGGACCTTAACATTAAGTGTATAATTTCTGCCCTTGTATGTGTTCACAAAGTTCAAAACTTCATACTTATCTAAATTAAACTTCATTTGTCACTCCTTGCCCCTTTGTCCCATCTAATTGCGGTCTCGTTGTACTCTGAGATAATCTACTAGACCACCTTTCTGACGTAATCTGTAAAGTTACTAACTATGGCCCCGATATTCACATCTAAATCCTTTACATAAATCATGAAATGTAGTGAACTCGGTACTCATTTTATACAGCACACTGCTGCTCACAAGCCTCCAGTCTGAAAAATACCCCTCTTCCTTCAAGCCAATTGTGACTAGTTTCCTCTGTATCCCATGTGACTGAAACTTACTAATCTGTCTACCAATCAGACTGAAATACGATCTATGAAGAGAGACTGAGTAGGTTAGTTTTATTTTCACTAGAAAAAAAGGAGATTGAGGGAATACGTGATTGAGATTTGCAAAATCATGACGGGGAAAGACAGTGCGGATAGAGACAAGCTTTTTCCCAGGGTGAAGGATTCAATAACGAGAGGTTGTGCTTTCAAAGTGAGAGGTGGAATGTTAAATGGGGATACATGCGGTAAGTACTTCACACAGAGGGTTGTGGGCGTTTGGAATGCGTTGCCAGCAGAGGTGGTAGAGGCAGGCACGGCAGATTCATTTAAGATGCGTCTCAACAGATGCATGAATAGGTGGGGAGCAGAGGGAGACAGATGCTTGGGAATTGACCGACAGACTTAGACAGTACATTTCGATCGGCTCAGGCTTGGAGGGCGAAGCGCCTGTCCCTGGGCTGTAAGTTTTCTTTGCTCTTTGTTGTCTAAATGAACACCTTGCTGAAGTCCATATAGACAATGTCTACCAAACTGCCTTCATCAATCTCCTTTGTTACCTCTTCAAAACACTCAACTAAATTTATTGGACATGATTTCCCATGCGGAAAGCCATGTTGTCCACCCCGATCAGCCCTTGCCTTCCCAAATGTATGTAAATGCTATCCCTGAGAATCCCCTCCAATAACTTACCCACCACTGACATCAGGCTCACCGGTCTATAGTTCCCCGGCTTTTTTGGGTCACTGTTTCCTTTTCTAGTCCCACTCCTCCACTGCTCACAACAAATGTTAAATGTAACCAGGTCGGTGATATGGCCGATGATATCGGTCTCAGACTGGGTCAGGGTCAGTTTTAGGAACAAGTCAGGCTAGTTTCTTTAATCTGCCATAACAACATGTTTATGATCCAGAGCAATGTTACTCAAACTATGATGGAAAGAGGAATGGCAAACTCTTTATGTATTGTAAGTACATAATCAATATTTCCCTTTCTCAAATCACTGACACACACACACACACACACACACACACACACACACACACACACCGCAATTTTAACATGCAATGACTTTGTCCAGATATTATTGGAACTCATGACAAAAGGAAAAATTACAAGATTGTCCATAACGTTATTCTGCTTCTGAAGATATTGTACTCACACAGCTGCTAGCAATGGGATTTCATCCTGGGACAGTTGGATTTGGCTGAATTCCCTTTGCTTTAGGCAGTGAGTAGGTTCCAATGAATTCTTGTCAGGGAGCACCCAAAGGGTAGCACGGTGGTTAGCACTGCTGCCTCACGGCACCAGGGACTTGGGGTCGATTCCAGCCTTGGGTGACTGTCTGTGGGGAGCTTTTTCCATCTCCACTTTCCCGTGTGAGCTTCGAATGGGTGATCCAGTTGCCTACCATAGCTCAAACTGTGTAGGTTCGGTGGATTGGTCATGCTAAGTTGTCTGTAGTCTTCAGGGATTTCTAGGTTATGTGCATTAGTCAGGGGAATGGTTTGGAAAGGTTGGCATGGACTTGTTGGGCCGAATGGCCTGTTTCAACAGTGCAGGGATTCTGTAAGAATAGGAATGGTACCGATGACGGTAGAGTTTTTTTTAGCTCGCACACATTGCTGTGATGAGGAATAATGAAGGAGAGAGAGTGCAATAGGGCATTCCTTCTCGGGAAGATTACATTCTCTCCCTCTCTGAGCTGAATCACACAGTAATGTCATCCTCTCCCAAACTGGATCATGTGAGCTATGCTTGTACATTGTCCAAACAATGTCTCCATCACATTCCCTGTCGCATGTAGGTGCATCATTGCTGCAGTCATGCACAGAGCCATACCCTCAGCAGAAAATGGTCTCGGTCGATTTGAAATATGTTTACATGGCCCTGCGTCATTAAAAAAAAATGTTTAATTTATTCAGAAGACCTGTGTTAAAATGAATACATTTTTAAAATACATACAGAAATTGCTGGAAATGCTCGGCAGGTCTTTCAGCACCCAGATGCCTTTTACATGATGTAGTTCTACCATCCTCCACCACTTCCTCTGGCAGCTCATTCCATACACACACCAACCTCTATGTGAAAAGGTGCCCTTCAGGCCTCATCAAAACCGTTCCCCTCTCACGTCAACCAATGCCCTCTAGTTTTGGACGCCCCTAAACTGGGGAGAAAACCCTGACTACTCACCCTATGCATGACCGTTCTGATTTTATAAACCTTTACTGATGCGAAATGTGACCCTAAGCAACATGAATGGCTGTACTTTCAGTCATCCTGGGCCTAAATTCTGAAATGCAATACTGACACCTCTTCCTTCTCCATCAAGCCACAATTCTAAATTCATTTTAATCAGTTTGTTCAGATGTATCATGAGACACTTCTGTGGGCTTTACACCTCGACCTTTGTGCCCGGAGGTAAGGACACTAGCATCACTCAGCAATACCCATAAAGCTGTAACATAATTCTCCTGTGTGTTTGTTCATCATCCTGTTCTGACATGCTATGACATACTTCTACAACAGGCAGGCCTTCTAGTCCAAAGCTAGGAACACTAGCACACAAATTCAGGAATTGGAATCAAATCCAGAGCTCTGGCTCAGAGACAGGGACACTACCCACTACACAACCATACCCAGATTTTGGGTCATATTTTGTTATCGATTTCAACTCGGTGTCGATTTATTATAATCAGGTTACCATTACTGAACTATAAAAAACACTTTGTATTGTGAAACAAATGCAAGATATTTGTCTCAACTGTAGGATATTGAGTGCACGTGCTGTGCTATCGAAATTATCTATGAACATCTTTAATTGTTATTATCTGTAGTCTGCAATATTATGGAAAGAAATCCTGCAGACACACTCTGCCCAATGAAGGGTCACAAATGGATATTTATTACTAACACCAGACACGAAGGAAGAGTTTAATTTCTGGTCCCCAAAACACCGATCACTGTTACCCACCTCTAACGTGTGAATGCCCTCTTCCTAAAACCATGAAATGATACCAGGCCGCTGATTATGTCCAGCCTCTTCTCCCCAATGACTGTGTCTGCAATCTGTCCCTCCTGCCCATAACCGCACAAGGCAAACCAAGCTCACAGTCTTTGTGAAAATCAAGGCCGGAGTGTGCAGGCCTCCTGGAGAGGGGAATGGACATTTTAAAATTGAAGTGGGAGGGGGAGGTGGCAGTAATATCACACACTAGGCTAAGGGTGGCAGATGGAGTTTAATTTGGATTAATGTGAGGTATTGGATTTGGTAAATCAAACAAGAGCATGACCTAAACAATTAAAAGTAGGGTTTTGGCAGTGTTGTAGAACAGAAACCTGGGCCGTCATGTATAATTCTCAAAAATTTGCATCTCATATAGATAGTGTGGTTAAGAAGGTGTTAAACACATTTGTCTTCAATGGTCAGACCTTTGAGTATCGGAATTGGGACGTCATGTTGTGGTTGTAAGGTATATTGGTAAGACCTCTTCTGGAATACTGTGTCCAGTCTGGTCACCCTGCCCGCTCATTCCATAGCACACCACCCTCTGGGTGAAAAAGCTGTCCATAAGGTGACTTTTAAATGTTCCCCTCTCACCTTAAGCCTATGTCCTCTAGTTTTGGACTTCCCGAACCCTAAGAAAATACCTTGACTATTCACTTTGATATTACTGACCTTGATATTATTAAGCTGGAGAGGGTTCAGAAGAGATTAACGTGGATGCTGCTGGGAAAGGAGGGAGTGAGCTCTAAGGCGAGGCTGGGTAGGCTGGGACTTTTTTCACTGGAGAGTATGAGACTAAGGGGTAACTTTATAAAATAATGAGGGATACAGATAAGCTGAAGGGCTGATGTATTTTCCCTAGAGTTGGGGATTCAAAACTGAGGGATATTTTAAGGTGCGAGGAATAAGATCTATAAAAGTCATGAGAGGTAAATATTTTAATCTGGCTCGTGTGTGGAATCTACTTCCAGAGGAAGTGGTGAAAGCAGGGACAGTTACAACCTTTAAAGGACATTTAAATCAGTACATGGATAAGACATCATTTTGGATGGTGCTGTGAGCTGCTGCCCTCTCCCTCCCCCTCTCTGAATGCATCCCTGTTGGTTTCCACCCTCTGCCAATGCCTGTGCAGTGGCGTGTGGAGGCCAGCAGAGGGTGGCATTGCATCACTTTAAGCACCACTGAGACTGCCAGACCTGCCCCACACAGAGACACACAGATACACACACGGAAATTGTTAGGACACGGCGTGAACTTCATCTGGTAACTTAAGTGAAACATAAAGAAATGCTCAATTCACCTCGTAAACTGTTAAAATATGAGGGACAGATCTGCCAAATTCCACTGTTTAAATAAAAATCATCAATTTATTTTTTGACACTGAAAGTGAACATTTTACATTAACTATTCACAACTCCAGCGCGCTCTTTCTCTTAACTGCTTATTACCCGACTCCAGCTCTATAGCAATATATTGTTTCTAGGTCTGCCATCCTCTCATATCTCAGGTGCTTGTAAGCTCTCAGTTCAGAACAGCATTCACCCTTTCTTAAAGATACAATACACACTTTCAACTTCATCACATTATACCCTGATGAATATAGATAAGTGGAACCTATCCGGATTTCTCTTGCTCTGTGGTTTGTCAATATTTCATCTACTCCGTCTCATATGTGTCATGATTTTTCTTGCTCATTGACAGCATGTCGACTCTGTCCGTGGGAATATAGCAGTATTTCACTTGCTCACACTCGTGAGTGTGGCAGGATTTCGGTTTTTTCATGGGGACTGTGAAACTATAACAATCTCAATGTTTGTAGATGGCACCGAACCTGGAAGAATTCTGAAGTCTATGGAGGACAGTGTGGAACTCTAACAGTACAATCACACGTTGGTGTAGCGTTCAGGTGTATGGCAGATGGGGACCAGTGCAGAGCAGTGTGAAGTGATCTTCATTGGTAGGAAAGATAAAGAAAGACAGTTTAAAACAGGCTGCACCATTATAAATGGGCTGCAGGAGCAGAGAACGCTGGGTGTATATGAGCACAGATTGTTGAAGATGTCGGGACAAGTGAGAAGAGTAGTAACTATCACAGATTAGTTTCAGTGTCTGAGCTGTTTACAGGGGGAGGTGTAGGGGGGAGCTTCCGTGCTCCCTTCCTGGGAGGTGGTGGTGACGATGTGTTGTGAGCCCACCCTCCTGCCCACTGGGACCGTGGGGATGCCATTTGTACCAGTTCGATAGATAAGGGGGGTGGCATCAGGGCCACGGCTTCTAAGTTGTGCCCGGGGAGAAACGGAGCTGCCAGTGGGTTTAAAGTGAGAATTGCCCTTCACTGAACATTGCTCCTTATTCGGTCGGTGGGACGTGGATTCTTCAGGATCTCCACACGTGGCATTCCGGTCCTCTCCGTCTGGTACCAGGGTCCTCCCCACGTGGCGGGGTGAGGGGGGTGAGGGAACGGATATCGGGCACTCCACCACCCGGCTAGGCCCTTTCCGTCCTATTCCAGGCTGTTTCGCTTGAAATGGGAGAAAGGGAGGGAGGGAGGTAGGGTGGGATTGGGTGACCCTGCTGTTCGTACTGGTGCTGGTGGGGCACGGGGTCATGGTGAGGGGTCTGGAGGGAGTCAGTCCACAGTGTTATATACATTCAGTGTTATTAATGTGGGGGATGAAGTGGAGGGATGGGGGAGAGAAAGGGAGAGAGAGACAGAGACAGAGAGAGAAGGTGCAGCATGCGGCAGTGAGAGTGGTGGGCCATGAGCCTTGTTCGGGGGTCGGTGCTGTAACAGATATATAAAGTGAGTGTGAGGGAGCAGACAGAATATGGTAAACCTTATCCTGACAGAGCGGGGAAGGTTATTGATGCTTGTCCTGTATTGCTGGACATTTCTTCAGACCACAGATACTGCACTGAGCTGGGTGCTGAGCTCAGGCCATGCTTGGTGGGTCTTGTGGTGTGGCTCTCTCTGGGAACAAAATGGTCCCCCTCTGTACTAGCACTTCCACCAGGATGTCCATGCCACTTGCTACAAACCATGGGGTAATTGCCCCTTATCTGCCATGTTCGGGGTAAATTGTGCAGGGCAGCTCCCAACGGAGAAAGCTCAAACATGTACAAATTAGCCTTTTAAAGATGGCACCACTGCCAGGGATCACGGAATATCCAGGGGCACCCGGGCGATGGTGAGTTACTCCAGCCATGATGGATGGGAGAATCGGGCTGGTATTGAATGAGGGGGACACCATGGGGTAGGGTGGGTAGTTAATGAGTTGAGTTCGATACGATAGCACCAGGAAACTAGCTCAGCCTCGTGAGGACAATCCCTCTGTCACACTCAAGGAAAATCAAACAAAGATAAATTATTGTTGGAATCTGCCCAATGAGTCATAGATTCTGTTGAAACTAATTCCAGTTACAAAGATGCAGAACAAATGCTCATCTGACTTCACACCAATATCCCTTTTTCCCATCTCTCCTGGGAAGACAGGCTCATTTTACAGGATATATTCGAGGTGTCGACATTGCAGCATTCTGAAACCTGGGAACACATTCTTCCATGACACTGTCCCTCAGTCTCCCCCTCTCTGTCTATTTCCCAAACCGCTCCCATGTGGTGATATTTGAACTGATTCCACCGCCATCTCTCTCTGGCAGTGATGTTCACACCCACAGCACTCCCTTCTTATAGCACAATGGAGAGATGGAGCTGTAAATAGGTTTGAGCTGCACTCCTGTTACTTCTAGCATGGGCTGCAAGTTTCCCCGTGCTGGGCAGTGATCTAACACAGTGTTACTGAGCAATGCAGTGGGGTGGGGTACACAATCCTACATGCTGCGAAGACGGTGAACAGATATCTCCTCTGGGCTGGTTCTGTGAGGTGGATTGAGAATGTGGTATATCTAAACATTTCAGCTGATCAGGCAATGTCTTTAGTTCCCATTCCTGTGACTGGACCCTCTGTCTCTCACCCCATTAATGTTACAGTGTACACAGGCACAGTACATCATGTTGGTGGGATGGGTAGGGGGGAAAGGTGATGGACAGATCAAGGAGTTCCCCGGAATGTTCTGTCCCCAACATTCTATCACTGACATTCCCCGGAACGTTCTGTCCCCGACATTGTTTGTGAACGGCCAGACGTCAGTGAATTGAACAAACGATAAGATCCCGAGGGAAGAGACCCTGTTTCAGGGAGAAGGAGACACTGTTCCGAAGGCCCCTCAGGCAGTTAAAGGGGTAAATACGTTTTCCCTGCGTTTACATTTCTTCCCGACAAAGGATCGACCACAATTTAGACCAAAATACAGAAATTCCCAAACTCCGTTTGCCTTCAGGAAACTGGGAGAGAATCCTTCAGGATAGCATCGTTTCCACCCTCCGTATTAGGAACTGGGAAGGAGTGACCTGTGTCTGCTCTCCAGTGGTCGAGTGTGTGGGAATGTTCTAGAAACCATCTGTCCTTATGGATGTGTCTCTATGTGTTTGGGGAGGGAGGGAGGGTTTCTTGTGGTTTATGTCACATTTTTGTCAGTAATTCAGACCTTCCCATTTGTTATTCCAGCTCCAATTATTTTAATAAATCCCTGAATACAAGGACACATTTGAAAATCTCACTGGGTCACCGATCAAACGGGTCCCTTTGCCTCCAGGCTGATGGATGATGGGTTTGTTTTCCTTCCTCACAGTTAACGTAGTGACCATCTACGTCCTGCTTTATAAAGATTATGGATTGTCTCCATGTGTCAGACGTTACCTGGGGACCATGGCAGCGGCGGATCTCCTGGTCATTATCCTCGACCTGATACCGAGACACATTCCCAGTTTATCAGGAACAGTTTTATTTCCTGGTGTACTCCTTCTCCGTGTGTAATATCCACGCCGTCCTGCTTTATGCAGCCACTGACTACTCTGTCTGGTTCACCATCACATTCACCTTTGATCGGTTTGTGGCCATTTGTTGCCAGAAACTGAAAAGTAAATATTGCAGTGAGAAAACGGCGGCTGTGGTTCTGGGAGCAGTGACGGTGCTGAGCTGTTTAAAAAACATTTCCTGGTATTATATGCTCAAGGCTCGGTATTGGCTGGTGAACGCCCCCTGGTTTCGTGATGTAACAGACGCTGTTCGATTCTCCAGTGACTGGGTCACAATCGAGTTCCTCCACCACATTCTAACCCTGTGTGTCCCATTTCTCCTGATTCTGCTGCTCAATGTTCTCACCGTCAGACACATTTTAGTGACCAGCAGAGCCCGCAGGAGACTCTGCGCTCACACCAATGGGGACGCTCAGTCTGACACAGAAATGAGAAACCGAAAGAAATCCATCATTTTACTGTTTGTGATCTCGGCCAATTTCATCCTGTTATGGTCAACGTTGAAGCTGTTTTCTATATGGAGACGGATGTGGTTTATTGGGTATCGGTCTGTGTATCTCAATTGGTTTGTGCAAGAATTGGGCTTCATGCTGCAGCTCCTCAGGTGCTGCACAAAAACCGCGATTTATGCCGTGATCCAGACTAAGTTCAGGCAGCAGCTGAAGAATGTGCTGAAATATCCCTTCACCCAAATCCATCTATCAATCAAATTCCTGCATTAATCAATCCTTTCGGGATTTTCTCATTTCAGTTCAGTGTTTCAGTGATGGAGCAGCCTGTCGCTATGGTAACAGACTAGGTGTAGCGCTAGTTTATCCTTCCTTATCGCACAGGGGGGTTACAGGGACACACTTCAATGTTTATCACGATTCAGGGGCTAGTGAGAAAAGGCACCATCCCACAAACTGTACTTCCATTTGTAAACAATCAAAATGTTCATTACAGCGTGCCGAGCAGCAGAGTGTCCAATGTTGTTGTGTGTCTTTGTGTTGGAGAATCTGGGCTGGAGAGACAGACTCAGCCCCAAGTCCTGGTCCTCAGGGAAGGGGAGGGAACCGCGACCTGAGCTCAGCAGCTGGGATTAACACATTCTGTCCCTCCCCACTCCAACCTGGCCTCCCCATTTCCTCTCCCCTACTCGTTCCCCTCATTTCTCTCCCTCTCTGACCACCTCAGGGGCAAATGGAAGAACCAGGGAGACAGAGTGTATCAGACACAGAGGGAGGGATGGAGGGAGGACAGAGATTCAGTCAAAGAGAAACGGAGGGAGGTGGGGAGAGAGACACACACACACAGAGGAAGGGAGATCGAGAGAGAGAGAGATCGAGAGAGATCGAGAGAGAGAGATCGAGAGAGAGAGATCGATTGAGAGAGAGATCGAGAGAGATCGATCTAGAGAGATCCAGAGAGAGAGAGAGATCGAGAGAGAGACAAGAGGAGATGAGGGGTAAGGGGGAGCGAGATGGAGGGAGGGAGCGAGACAGAGGGAGGGAGCGAGACAGATGGTGAGCGAGAGGGAGAGTGTGAGCGAGAGAGAGAGGGCAC
>NC_057717.1:46512251-46514149 GCF_004010195.1 Chiloscyllium plagiosum | reverse complement strand
CGACTTGGACAGCAGTGAGGTTCAGGTTGGGGGCGGTGTGTGGACGGCGGAGAGTGTCAGAAGGGGGTGAGTGTGTATGGACTGCGGTGAGAGTCAGGCTGTGGGTGGTTTGTGGACGGCAGTGAGGTTGAGGCTGGGGGCAGTGTGTGGACGGCAGTGTGGGTCAGGCTGGGGGTGTTATGTGGACAGAGTTGAGATCAGGCTGTGGGCAATGTTGAACTGCAGTGAGGTTCAGGCTTGGGGCGGTGTATGGACTGCAGTCAGGGTCAGGCTGGTGGCATTGTTCGACGACGGTGAGGGTCAGGCTGGTTGGCATTGAGTGGATGGCGGGGAGGGTCAGACAGCTGGGAGGTTTTTGACGGCTGTGAGGGTCAGGCTGGGGGCATTGAGTGGACGGCGGTGAGAGTCCGCTGGGGACGGTGTGTGCACGGTGGTGAGTGTCAGGCTGGGGCCCGTGTGTGGATGGCGGTGAGGGACAGGTTGGGGGTAGAGTGTTGACGCCCTTGAGGGTCAGGGTGGGGGCGGTGTGTGAATGCCGGTGAGGGCAAGGCTGTGGCAGGTGTTTGGACGGTGCTTAGGGTCAGGCTGGCAGCGGTGTTTGTACAGCGGTAAGGGTCAGTTCCAGATCAGTGTTTGGGGGACTGTGAGGGTCAGGCTGTGGGCGGTGTGTGGATGGCAGGGAGGGTGAGGCTGGGTGCGGTGTGTGCATGGTGGTGAGCGTCAGGAATGGAGTGGTGTGTGGACGGCAGTGAGGGTCAGGCTGGGGCAGTGTGTGGAAGGTGGTGAGGGTCAGGCTGGGGGCGGTGTGTGGATGGTGGTGAGGGTCAGGATGGGTGCGGTGTGTGAATGGCGGTGAGGGTCAGGATGGTAGCAGTGTGTGGACAGCGGTGATGGTCAGGCTGGAGCAGTGTTGGATGGTGGTGGGTGTCAGGGAAGGGGCGTTGTGTGGACAGCAGTGAGGGTCAGGCTGGGGGCAGCGTGTGGACGGTGATGAGGGTCAGGCTGGGGGCAGTGTGTGGACGGCAGTGAGGGTCAGCCTGGTGGCGGTGTGTGGATGGCAGTGAAGGTCAGGCTCGGGTCAATGTTGGATGGTGATGGGTCTCAGGATGGGGTGCGTGGTGTGGACGGCAGTGAGGGTCAGGCTGAGGTGGTGAGGGTCAGGCTGGGGATGGTGTGTGGATGGCGGGGAGGGTCAGGCTGGGTGCGGGTGTTGAACGAAGGCATGCGTCAGGCTGGGGGCATTGAGTGGATGGCGGTGGGAGTCAGGCAGGGGACTGTGTGGGTTCGGCAATGAGCGTCATGCTGGGGACTGTGTGTGGACGGCTGTGACGGTCAGGCTGGGGTAGTGTGTGGACGGCAGTGAGGGTCAGGCTGTGGGCGGTGTGCGGATGGTGGCGTGGGTCAGGTTGGGTTCGGTGTGTGGACGGCCGTGAGAATCAGGCTGGGGGCGGTTTTTGGGCGGCGGTGATGGTCAGGTTGAGGGCCGCATGTGGATGCCCGTGAGGGTCAGGCTGGGGACGGTGTGTGGACGGGCAGTGAGGGTCAGGATGGGGGCGGTGTGTGGACAGCAGTGAGGGTCCGGCTGGGAACGGTGTGTGGATGGTGGTGAGGGTCAGGCTATGCGCGGTGTGTGGATGGCAGTGAGGGTCAGGATGGTGGCATTGTGTGTACGGCAGTTGAGGATCAGTCTGGGGGCGCTATGTAGATGTCAGTGAGGGTCTGGATGCGGGCGGTGTGTGGACGGCGGTGAGGTTCAGGCTGTGGGCGGTGTGTGGAGGGCGGTGAGGCTCAGACTGGGGCAGAGTCTGCATAGCGATGTGGGTGAGGCTGTGGGCGGTATGTGGACGGCAGTGAAGGTCAGGCTACTGGCTGCGTGTGGACAGCAGTGAGGTTCAGGC
>NC_057717.1:46504369-46511133 GCF_004010195.1 Chiloscyllium plagiosum | reverse complement strand
CGGTGGTGAGGGTCAGGCTGGGGGCATTGTGTGGACGGTGGGGAGAGTCATGCTCGGGGAGGTTTTCGACGGCTGTGAGGGTCAGGCTGGGGCCATGAAATGGACGGTGGTGAGAGTCAGCTGGGGAAGGTGTGTGCATGGTGGTGAGCATCAGGCTGGGGACAGTGTGTGACGGCGAATTGGGTCAGGCTGGGGGCATTGTGTGGACGGCGGTGAGGGTCAGGTTGATGGCTGAGTGTGGATGCCCGTGGGGGTCATGTTGGGGGCGGTGTGTCAATGCCGGTGAGGGTCAGGCTGGGTCGGTGTGTGGATGGCACTTTAAGTCAGGCTAGGAGCGGTGTGTGCATGGCGGTGAGGGTCTGGATGGGAGCGGAGTGTGAGGTCCGTGAGGGGCAGGCTAAGAGAGGTGTGTGGATGGCGGTGAGGGGCAAGGTGGTGGCGGTATGTGGACGGCAATAAGGGTCAGCCTGGGGGCGGTGTGTGGACGGCGGTGAGGCTCTGGCTGGGGTCGTTGATTGGAAGGTGCTGAGGGTCAGGCTGGCGGCGGTGGGTGGACGACGCTGAGGGTTCGGCTCGGGGCAATGTTGGATGGTGGTGGGAGTCAAGCTGGGGGAGGTATTCGACGGCTGTGAGGGTCAGGCTGGGGCCATGAAGTGGACGGTGGTGAGAGTCAGCTGGGGAAGGTGTGTGCATGGTGGTGAGCATCAGGCGGGGGGCAGTGTGTAACGGCGATTTGGGTCAGGCTGGGGGCAGTGTGTGGACGGCGCTGAGGGTCAGGTTGGTGGCTGAGTGTGGATGCCCATGATGGTCAGGTTGGGGGCGGTGTTTCAATGCCGGTCAGGGTCAGGCTGGGTCGGTGTGTGGATGGCACTTAAAGTCAGGTTGGGAGCGGTGTGTGCATGGCGGTGAGGGTCAGGATGGTAGCGGAGTGTGGGGTCCGTGAGGGGCAGACTTAGAGAGGTGTGTGAATGGCGGTGAGGGGCAGGCTGTGGGCTGTATGTGGACGGCAGTAAGGGTCAGCCTGGGGGCGGTGTGTGGAGGACGGTGAGGGTCAGACTGGGGCAGAGTGTGCATAGCGGTGAGGCTGAGGCTGTGGGCGGTATGTGGACGGCAGTGAAGGTCAGGCTACTGGCTGCGTGTGGACAGCAGTGAGGTTCAGGCTGGGGGTGGATTGTGGATGGCAGTGAGGGTCAGGCTGGGGGCGGTTTATGGACGGCAGTGAGAGTCAAATTGGAGGAGGTGTTAATTGGCGATACAGGTCAGATTGGGGGCAGTTTTGAACGGCGGTGGGGGGTCAGGCTAGGGGCACTGAGTGGACGGCAGTGAGCGTCAGGCTTGGGGCTGAGGGTCAGTTTGGGGGTGGTGTGTGGACTTCAGTGAGGGTCAGGCGGGGCCGGTGTGTGGATTGCAGTGAGGGCCAGGCTGGTAGAAATGTTGAAAAACGGTGAGGGTCAGGTTGGGGGTGGTGTGTGCACGGCAGTGAGGTTCAGTTTGGGGGTGGTGTGTGGACTTCAGTGAGGGTCAGGCGGGGGCGGTGTGTGGATTGCAGTGAGGGCCAGGCTGGTAGCAATGTTGAAAGACGGTGAGGGTCAGTTTGGGGGTGATGTGTGGTCAGCAGTGAGGGTCAGGCCGGGGCTGTGTGTGGATGGTAGTGATGGTCAGGCTGGGCGCAATGTTGAACGGCAGTGAGTGTCAGTTTGGGGGTGGTGTGTGGACAGCAGTGAGGGTCAGGAGGGGGCGGTGTGTCGTCAGCTGTGAGTATCAGGTTGGGGTTGGTGTGTGGACGGCGGAGAGTGTCAGGCAGGGGTGTGTATGGACTGAAGTGAGAGTCAGGCTGTGGGTGGCGTGTGGACGGCAGTGAGGGTGAGGCTGGGTGCGGTGTGTGGACTGCAGTAATAGTCATGCTGGGGGCATGGTGTGGACAGCGTTGAGGTAATGCTGTGGGCGATGTTGAACGGTGGTAAGGGGCAGGCCGGGGGCGGTATGTGGACGGCAGTAAGGGTTAGGCTGCGGGCGGTGTGTGGATGGCAGTGAGGGTCAGGCTGTTGGCGATGTTGGACGGTGGTGAGTGTCAGAGTGCGGGCGTAGTGTAGACTGTGGTGAGGGTCAGGCTGGGAGCAGTGTACGACGGTGGTGAGGGATAGCCTGGTGCCGATGTGTGGGTGGTGGTGTGGTTCTGACTGGTGCGGTGTTCGGCGGTGAGGGTCAGGCTGGGGGCATTGTGTTGACGGCGGGGAGAGTCATGCTGGGGAGGTTTTCGACGGCTCCGAGGGTCAGGCTGGGGCCATGAAGTGGACGGTGGTGAGAGTCAGCTGGGGAAGGTGTGTGCATGGTGGTGAGCATCAGGCTGGGGACAGTGTGTGACGGCGAATTGGGTCAGGCTGGGAGCAGTGTGTGGACGGCGATGAGGGTCAGTTTGGTGGCTGAGTGTGGATGCCCATGAGGGTCAGGTTGGGGGCGGTGTTTCAATGCCGGTGAGGGTCAGGCTGAGTCGGTGTGTGGATGGCACTTAAAGTCAGGTTGGGAGCGGTGTGTGCATGGCGGTGAGGGTCAGGATGGGAGCGGAGTGTGGGGTCCGTGAGGGGCAGGCTTAGAGAGGTGTGTGGATGGCAGTGAGGGGCAAGGTGGCAGCGATATGTGGATGGCAGGAAGGGTGAGCCTGGGGGTGGTGTGTGGACGGCGGTGATGGTCTGGCTGGGGTCGTTGATTGGAAGGTGGTGAGGGTCAGGCTGGCGGCGGTGGGTGGACGGCGGTGAGGGATCGGCTTCGGGCAATGTTGGATGGTGGTGGGAGTCAAGCTGGGGGAGGTTTTCGACAGCTGTGAGGGTCAGGCTGGGGCCATGAAGTGGACGGTGGTGAGAGTCAGCTGGGTTAGGTGTGTGCATGGTGGTGAGCATCAGGCTGGGGGCAGTGTGTGACGGCGATTTGGGTCAGGCTGGGCCAGTGTGTGGACGGCGGTGAGGGTCAGGTTGGTGGCTGAGTGTGGATGCCCATGTGGGTCAGATTGGGGGAGGTGTGTTAATGCCGGTGAGGGTCAGGTTGGGTCGGTTTATGGATGGCACTTAAAAACAGGTTTGGAGCGGTGTGTGCATGGCGGTGAGGGTCAGGATGGGAGCGGAGGGTGTTGTCCGTGAGGGGCAGGCTTAGAGAGGTGTGTGGATGGCGGTGAGGGGCAGGGTGGGGGCGGTATGTGGACGGCAGAAAGGGTCAGCCTGGGGGCGGTGTGTGGATGGCGGTGAGGCTCTGTCTGGGGGCGGTGTGTGGACGGTGGTGAGGGTCAGGTTGGGGGCGGAGTGTGGATGCTCATGAGGGTCAGGTTGGGGCGGTGTGTGACTGCTGGTGAGGGTCAGGTTGGAGCCAGTGTGTGGAATACACTTAGGGTCAGGCTGGGAGCGGTCTGTGGACGGTGGTGAGGGTCAGGATGGGAGCGGAGTTTGGGGTCCATGAGGGTCAGGCTTGGGGCGGTGTGTGGATGGCAGTGGGGGTCACGCTGGGGCCTGTGGGTGGACGGCATTGTCAGGATGGGGGAGCTGTGTGTACCGTAGTGAGGGTCAGGTTTGGGGTGGTGTGTAGATGGCGGTGAGGGGCAGACTGGGGGCGGTGTGTGGACGGCAGTAAGGGTCAGGCTGGGAGCGGTGTCTGGATAGCAGTGAGGGTCAGGCTGTGGGCGATGTTGGCTGGTGGTGATGGTCAGGCTGGGAGCAGTGTACGACGGTGGTGAAGGACAGTCTGGGGGTGGTGTGTGGGCAGCAGTATGCTTCAGACTGGGGGCATTGTGTGGATGGCGGGGAGGTTCAGGCTGGGGGAGGTTTTCGACGGCTGCGAGAATCAGGCTGGGGACATTAAGTGGACGGTGGTGAGAGTCAGCTGGGGACGGTGTGTGCATGGTGGTGAGCATCAGCCTGAGGGCAGTGTGTGACGGCGATGTGGGTCAGGCCGGGGGCGGTGTGTGAATGCCGGTGAGGGTCAGGTTGGGGCTGGTGTGTGGACAGCACTTAGGGTCAGGCTGGGAGTGGTGTGTGTACGGTGGTGAGGGTCAGGATCGTACAAGTATTTGGGGGCTGTGAGGGTCAAGCTTGGGACGGTGTGTGGACAGCTGTGAGGGTCAGGCTGGGTCTGGTGTATGGACAGCAGAGAGGGTCAGGACGGGTGCCGTGTGTGTACGGCAGTGAGGGTCAGGCTGTGGGCGCTGTGTAGATGGCGGTGAGGTTGAGGATTGGGGCGGTTTGTGGACGGCGGTGAGTGTAAGGCTGTGGACGTTGTGTAGATGGCAGTGTGTGTCAGGGTGGGGGCAGTGTGTGGATGGCCTTGAGTGTCAGACTGGGAGCGGTGTGTGGACGGAGGTGAGGGACAGGTTCGGAGAATTGTTTGGGAGGCTGTGAGGGTCAAGCTTGGGACCGTGTGTGGACGGCAGTGAGGGTCAGGATGCCGGTGGTGTGTGGACGGCAGAGAGGTTCAGGCTGTGGACAATATGTGGGCGGCAGAGAGGATCAGGCTAGGGGCGGTGTATGGATGGTGGTGAAGGTCAGGACGGGTGCGGTGTGTGTACGGCAGTGAGGGTCAGGCTGTGGGCGCTGTGTAGATGGTGGTGTGTGTCAGGGTGGGTGCAGTGTGTGGACGGCGGTGAGGGTCATGCTACCGGCCGTGTGTGTCAGGCTGGTGGCGGTGTTCAGGCGGCGGTGAGGGTCAGAATGCAGGGTTGTATGGACTATGTTGAGGGTGAGGCTGGGGGCACTGTGTGCACGGGGGTGAGGGTCAGGTTGGGGACGGTGTGTGAATGCTGGTGAGGGTCAACTTGGGGCCAGTGTGTGGACGGCACTTAGGGACAGACTGGGAGCGGTGTGTAGACGGCGGTGAGGGTCTGGATGGGGACAGCGTGTGGACGGTGGTGAGGGTCAGGCTGCGGGCAGTGTGTGGACAGTGGTGAGGTTCTGACTGGGGTCGGTGTGTGGACGGCGGTGCGGGTCATGCTGGCGGCGGTGTGTGGACGGCAGTAAGGGTCCATCTCGGGGCAGTGTTGGATGGTGGTGGGTGTCCGGGTGGTGTGCGGTGAATGGTCGGCAGTGAAGGTCAGGCTGGTGGTGGAGAGGGTCAGGCTGGGGGCGGTGTTAGACGACAGTGAGGGTTAGGCTGTGGGTAATGTTGGACAGTGGTGAGGGTCAGACTGGGGGCGCTGTCTGGACGGCGGTAAGGGTCAGGCTGTGGGCTTTGAGTGGACGGCGGTGATGGTCAGGCTGGGGGCGGTGTGTGGACAGCGGTGAGGCTCAGGCTGGGGGCATTAAGTGGATGGCGGTGATGGTCCGGCTGGGGGACGGTGTGTGGATGGTGGTGAGGGTCAGGCTGTGCGTCGTGTGTGGGTGGCTGTGAGTGTCAGGCTGGGGCAGTGTGTAGGGTGCCATGAGAGTCCAGATGAGGGTGGTGTTTGGATGGCGGTGGGGGTCAGGCTGAGCACGGTTTTGGAGTGTGGTGGGGGTCAGGCTGGGGTCAGTGCGTGGAAGGCAGCGAGGGTCAGGCTGGGGACGGTGTCTGGCGGCGGTAAGGGTCAGAGCTAAAAAATGTGTCGCTGGAAAATTGCAGCAGGTCAGGCAGCATCCAAGGAGCAGGAGAATCGACGTTACGAGCATAAGCCCTCCTTCAGGATTGATTCCTGAAGAAGGGCTTAGGCTCGAAACTTCGATTGCCCTGCTCCTTGGATGCTGCCTGACCTGCTGCGCTTTTCCAGCAACACATTTTTCAGCTCTGATCTCCAGCATCTGCAGTCCTCAATTTCTCCTGGTAGTGAGGGTCAGGCTGGGGACGGAGTTGGGCGGCGGTGAGTGTCAGTCTATTGGCCGCTTGTGGAAAGCGGTGAGCGTCAGTCTGGAGGCAGTGTGTGAGCAGTGTGAGGGTCAGGCTTGGGGCGGTTTGTGGATGGCAGTGAGTGTCATGCTGGGGGCAGTGTGTGGACGTCGGTGAGTGTCAGGCTGTGGGCGATGTGTGGGCGGCGGAGAGGGTAAGGCTGGGGGCAGTGTCTGAACAGCGGTGAGTGTCAGGCTGGGGCTAGTGTTCGAATGGCAGTTAGGGTCTGGTTGGGGGTGGTTTGTGGACGTTGGTCAGGGTCAGGCTCGGGGCAGTGTGTGGACGACGATGGGTCAGGCTGGGGGCGGTGTGTAGACGACGGTGAGGGCCAGGATGGTAGCGGTGTGCGGATGGTGGTGATGATCAGGCTCGGGGAAGTGTTGGGTGGTGGTGGGTGTCAAGGTGGAGGCGGTGTGTGGGCGGCAGCGAGGGTCTGGCTGGGGGCATTGAGAGAACGGCAATGAGGGTCAGGTTGGGGGCAGTGTGAGGACAGTGGTGAGGGTCAGGCTGGGGGCGGTGTGTGCACGGCAGTGAGGGTCATATTGGGCGCTGTGTTGGTGGCTGTGAGGGTCAGGATGGGGCGGTTTGTGGATGGCGATGAGTGTCAGGCTGGGGTCAGTGTTGGACGACCGTGTGTGTCAGGCTGGGGACGGTGTGTGGATGGCGGTGAGTGCCACTCTAGGAACGGTGTGTGGAGGGCAGTGAGGGTCAGGCTTAGGGTGGTGTGTGGATGGCAGTAAGTTCCAGGCTAGGAGCGATTGGGTGGGCGGTGGTGAGGATCAGGGTGGGGGCAGAGTGTGGATGGCGGTGAGGGTCAGGATAGGGGTAGTGTGCGAATGGTGGTGAGGGTCTGGTTGGGGGAGGTGAGTGGACGTCAGTGAGGGTTTGGCTGGGGGCAGTGTGTGGACGTCGGTGAGGGTCTGGCT
>NC_057717.1:46493323-46503869 GCF_004010195.1 Chiloscyllium plagiosum | reverse complement strand
CATTGAGCTATAAACCCAGACTAGACATCTGTCCAGCACGGGGAGCTGTGCAGACCACATCAGTGCATTGATCTATAAACCCGGATTTGATATCTGTCCAGAAACCGGAACTGTGCAGACCACAGCTGCGTATTGATCTATAAACCCGGATTGGATATCTGTCCAGCACCGGGAGAAGTGCAGACCACAGCAGGTCATTGATCTATAAACTCCGATTAGATATCTGTTCAGCACCGGGAGAGGTGCAGACCACAGCATTTGTTGATTTGTAAACCCGGATTAGATATGTGTCTAGTACGGGGAGCTGTGCAGACCGCATCAGTGTATTTAACTATAATCCCGGTTTAGATATCTGTTCATCACGCGGAGCTGTGCAGGCCACTTAAGTGCATTGATCTATAAACCCGGACTAGATATCTGTCCAGCACCAGGAGCTGTGCAGACCACAGCAGGGCATTGATCTATAAACGCGGATTATATACCTGTCCCTCACGGGGAGATGTGCAGACCACAACAGGGCATTGATCTATAAACCCGGATTAGATATCTGTCCAGCACCGGGAGAAGTGCTGTCCACAGCAGTGCATTGATCTATAAACCCAGTCTAGATATAGTCCAGCACCGGGAGAAGTGAAGACGACTGCAGTGCATTGTTTTATAAACGCAGACTAGATATAAATCCAGCACTGGTAGCTGTGCAGACCACAGCACTGCATTGATCTATAAACCCAGACTAGATATCTGTCCAGCACCGGGAGAATTGCATGCCACAGCAGTGCATTGATCTATAAACCGGATTAGATATCTGTCCAGCACGGGGAGCTGTGCCGATCACAGCAGTGCATTGATCTGTAAACCCGGATTGGATATGTGTCTAGCATGGAGAGCTGTGCAGTCCGCATCAGTGCATTTAACTATAATCCCGGATTAGATATCTGTCCATCACGCGGTGCTGTGCAGGCCACTGAAGTGCATTGATCTATAAACTCGGACTAGACATCTATCCAGCACCAGGAGCTGTGCAGACCACAGCAGGACATTGATCTTTAAACACGGATTATATATCTGTCCCACACGGGGAGATGTGCAGACCACAGCAGGGCATAGATCTATAAACCCGGAATTAAATACCTGTGCAGATCAGGGAGAAGTGCAGACGAGAACAATGCATCGCTCTATAAACCCCGATTAGATATCAGTCCAGCACCGGGAGCTGTGCAGACCACACCAGTGCATTGATCTATAAACCCAGACTAGATATAAATCAAGCACCAGGAGCTGTGCAGACCACAGCAGTTCATTGATCTATAAACCCAGACTCGATATAAATCGAGCACCGGGAGAAGTGCAGACCACAGCAGTGCATTAATCTATAAACCCAAATTAGATATCTGTCCAGCACGGGGAGAAGTGCAGACCACAGCAGTGCATTGGTTTTTAAACCCGGATTAGATATCTGTCCAGCACCGGGAAGAAGTGCAGACTGCAGCAGTGCATTGATCTATAAACCCAGACTAGATATCTGTCCAGCACGGGAGAAGTGCAGACCACAGCAGTGCATTGATCTATAAACCCAGATTAGATACAAGAACTGCACCGGGAGAAGTGCAGACACATCAGTGCATTGATCTATAAACCCAAACTAGATATGTGTCCAACACCGGGAGAATTGCATGCCACAGCAGTGCATTGATCTATAAACCGGATTAGATATCTGTCCAGCACGGGGAGCTTTGCAGACCACAGCAGTGCATTGATTTTTAAACCCGCATTTGACATCTGTCCAGAAGCAGGAGATGTACATACCACAGCAGTTCATTGATCTATAAACCCAGACTAGATATCTGTCCAGCACGGGGAGCTGTGCAGACCACTTCAGTGCATTGATCTATAATCCCGGATTAGATATCTGTCCATCTCGGTTTGCTGCGCAGATCACAGCAGTGCATTGATCTATAAACACAGACTAGATATCTGTCCAGCGCGGGGAGTTGTGCAGACCACTGCAGGGCATTGATCTATAAACACGGATTAGATATCTGTCCAGCACGGGGAGCTGTGCTGACCACAACAGTTCATTGATCTATAAACGCAGACGAGATTTAACTCCAGCACCGTGAGAAGGGCAGACCACAGCAGTTCATTGACCTATAAACCCGGACGAGATATCTCTCCAGCACCAGGAGCACAGCAGTTCATTGACCTATAAACCCGGACGAGATATCTCTACAGCACCGGGAGCTGTGCAGATCACAGCAGTGCATTGATCTATAATCCTGGATTAGATATCGGTCCATCACGGGGAGATGTGCAGGCCACACCAGTGCATTGATCTATAAACCCGGACTAGATATCTGTCCATCACGGGGAGCTGTGCAGACCACAGCAGTGCATTGATCTATAAACCCAGAGTAGATGTCTGTCCAGCACCGGGACCTCTGCAGACCACAGCAGTGCATTGATCTATAAACACGGATTCGATATCTGTCTCGCATGGGGAGCTCTGCAGACCGCATCAGTGCATTTATCTATAATCCCGGATTAGATATCTGTCCAGCACGGGGAACTGTGCATACAACAGCAGTGCATTGATTTATAAACGCGTTATATATATCTGTCCAGCACGGGGATCTGTGCAGACCGCATCACTTCATTTATCTATCATCCTGGATTAGATATCTGTCCGGAACCGGGAACTGTGCAGACAACAGCAGTGCATTGATCTCTAAACCCAGACTAGATATCTGACCAACATGGGGAGCTGTGCAGACCACATCAGTGCATTGATCTATAATATTGGATTAGATATCTGTCCATCTCGGGGAGCTGTGCAGAACACAGCAGTGCATTGATTTTAACAGCCGACTAGATATCTGCCCAGCACCAGGAGCTGTGCAGACTACATCAGTGCATTGATCTATAAAACCGGATTAGATATCTGTCCAGCACGGGGAGCTGTGCAGACGGCATCACTGCATTTATCTATAATCCTGGATTAGATATCGGTCCATCACGGGGAGATGTGCAGGCCACAGCAGTGCATTGATCTATAAACCCGGATTATATATCTGTCCATCACGGGGAGCTGTGCAGACCACATCAGTGCATTGATCTATGAACCCGGAAGAGATATCTGTCCAGCACGGGGAGCTGTGCTGACCACAGCAGTTCATTGATTTATAAAACCAGACGAGATATAAGTCCAGCACCGTGGGAAGGGCAGACTACATCACTGCATTGACCTATAAACCCGGACGAGATATCTCTCCAGCACCGGGAGCTGTGCAGACCACAGCAGTGCATTGATCTATAAACGCGGATTAGATATTTGTCCAGCACCGGGAGAAGTGCAGACCATAGCAGTGCATTTATCAATAAACCCAGACGAGATATCTGTCCAGCACGGGAACTAGGCAGACCACATCAGTGCATTGAACTATAAACCCGAGTTAGATATCTGTCTAGCACGGGGAGCTGTGCAGACCGCATCACTGCATTTATCTATAATCCTGGATTAGATATCGGTCCATCACGGGGAGATGTGCAGGCCACAGCAGTGCAATGATCTATAAAACCAGACTGTCCATCACGGGGATCTGTGCAGACCACAGCAGTGCATTGATCTATAAACCCGGAATATATATCTGTCCAGCACGGGGAGAAGTGCAGACCACAGGAGTGCATTGATCTATAAACATGGATTCGATATCTGTCTTGCATGGGGAGCTCTGCAGACCGCATCAGTGCATTTATCTATAATCCCGGATTAGATATCTGTCCAGCACGGGGAGCTGTGCAGACCACAGCAGTGCATTGATTTATAAACGCGGATTATATATCTGTCCAGCAAGGGGAGCTGTGCAGACCACAGCCGTGCATTGATTTACAAACCTCGATTAGATACCTGTGCAGATCCGGAAGAAGTGCATACGACAGCAGTGCATTGATCTATAAACCCGGACTAGATATCAGACCAGCACCGAGGGCTGTGCAGACCATAACAGTGAATTGATCTTTAAAACCAGATTAGAGAAAAGTTCAGCACCAAGAGAAGTGCAGACCACATCACTGCATTGATCTAAAAACCCAGACTAGATATCTGTCCAGCACGGGGAGCTGTGCTGACCACATCAGTGCATTGATCTATAAACCCGGTCTGGATATCGGTCCATCACGGGGAGATGTGCAGGCCACAGCAGTGCATTAATCTATAAACCCAGACTAGATATCTGTCCAGCATCAGGTGCGGTGCAGACCATAGCAGGGCATTGATCTATAAACCCGGATTAGATATCTGTCCAGCACAGGGAGCTGTGCAGACCACATCAGTGCATTGATCTATAAACACAGACTAGATATAAATCCAGCATCGAGAGAAGTGCAGACCACATCAGTGCAATGATCTATAAACACAGACTAGATATCTGTCCAGCACCAGGAGTTGTACAGATCACAGCAGTGCATTAATCTATAAACCCGGACTAGATGTCTGTCCAGGACCAGGAGCTTTGCAGACCACAGCAGTGCATTGATCTATAAACCCAGACGAGATATCTGTCCAGCACCGGGAGAAATGCAGACCACAGAAGGGCATTGATCTATTAACCCAGTCTAATTACCTGTGCCGCACCGGGAGTTGTGCAGGGCACAGCAGTGCATTGATCTATAAACCCGGATTAGATATCTGTCCAGCACGGAGAGCTGTGAGACTACAGCAGGGCTATGATTTATAAACTCGGACTAGATATCTGTCCAGCACCAGGAGCTGTGCAGATCATAGCAGTGCATTAATTTATATACCCGGATTAGAAATCTGTCCCGCACTGGGAGAAGTGCAGACCACACAGTGCATTGATCTATAAACTCGAACTAGATATCTGTTCAGCACCGGGAGAAGTGCAAACCACATCTGGGCATTCATCTATTAACCCAGACTAAATACCTCTGCAGCAGCGGGAGCTGTGCAAACCACAGCAGTGGTTTGATCTATAAACCCGGATTAGTCATCTGTCCAGACACGGGGAGGTGTGCAGACCACAGCAGTGCATTGATCTATAAACCCGGATTAGATATCTGTCCAGCACGGGGAGCTGTGCAGACCACAGCAGTGTAATGATCTATGAACCCGGACTCGATATCTGTCAATCACGGGAGGCTGTGCAGACCACAGCAGTGTAATGATCTATGAACCCGGATTCGATATCTGTCAACCACAGGGAGCTGTGCAGACCACAGCAGTTCATTGATCTATAAACCCGGACTAGATATCTGTCCAGCACCGGGAAACGTGCAGACCACAGCAGTGCATTGATCTATAAACCCGGATTAGACATCTGTCCAGCACGGAGAGCTGTGCAGTCCACAGCAGTGCATTGATCTATAAACCCAGACCAGATATCTGTCCAGCACGGGGAGCTGTGCAGACCACAGCAGTGAATTGATCCATACATTCAGACTAGATATCTGTCCAGCACCGGGAGAAGCGCAGATCAATGCAGTGCATTAATCAATAAACCCGGATTAGATATCTGTCCAGCACGGGGAGCTGTGCAGACCACAGCGGTGCATTGATCTATAAACACGGTCTAGATATCTGTTCAGCACGGAGAGCTGTGCAGTTCACAGCAGTGCATTGCTGTGTAAACCAGGAGCAGTTACCCTCCCAGCTTGGAGGACTGTGTACACCATCCAGTGCATTGATCTGTAAACCAGGAGCAGTTACTCTCCCAGCATTTAGGACTGTGTACTCCACCCCTGTGCATTGATCTGTAAACCAGGAGTAGTTACCCTCCCAGCATGTAGAGCTGTGTACAGCACCTCAGAGCTTTGATCTGTAAACCAGGAGCAGTTTCCCTCCCAGCTTGGAGGACTGTGTACACCATCCCAGTGCATTGATCTGTAAACCAGGAGCAGTTACCCTCCCAGTATGTTGGACTGTGTACACCACCCCAGAGCATTGATCTGTAAACCAGGAGTAATTACCCTCTCAGCATGTAGATCTGTGTACACCATCTAAGTGCATTGATCTGTAAACCAGAGCAGTTACCCTCCCAGCATGTAGGACTGTGCACACCATCCCACTGCATTGCTCAGTCACACTGTGTTAAATCACTGCCCAGCGCGGGGAAACGAGCAGCCCATGCTGGAAGTGGCAGGATATGCAGCTCCCATCCATTTCCAGCTCCATAATCTCCATTGTGCCAAGATAAGGAGGTGCTGTGGGTGTGAACATCACGGCCAGAGAAAGATGGCGGGCGAATCAGTTTAAATATCACCACATGGGATGGGTTTGAGGTACGACAGAGAGGTGGAGACTGAGAGACAATGTCGTGGAAGGATGTGTTCCCAGGTTGCAGAATGCTGAAATGTAGATACTTCGATATCATCCTGTAATATGAGCCTGATTTTCCAGGAAAGATGGGAAAAGGGATACTGTTGTGAAGTTAGATGAGCATTTGTTCTGCGTCTTTGTAACTGGAATTAGTTTCAACAGAATCTATGACTCATTGGGCAGATTCTCATTGAGTATGACAGAGGGATTGTCCGCACGAGGCTGAGCTAATTTCCTGGTGCTATCTTATCCAACTCACCTCATTAACTACCCACCGCATCCCATGGTGTCGCCCTCATTCAATGGCAGCCCGATTCTCCCAACCATCGTGGCTGGAGGGACTCACCATCGCCCGGGTGCCCCTGGATATTCTGTGATCCCTGACACTGGTGCCATCTTTAAAAGGCCAATGGGCACCCAGTTGAACTTTCTCTGTTTGGAGCTGCCCTGCACATTTTACCCCGAGCATGGCAGATAAGGGGCAATTACACCATGGTTTGCAGACAGGGGCACGGAGGTCCTGGTGGATGGGCTAGTACAGAGCGGGATCATTCTCTTCCCAGAGGGAGCCACACCACCAGACTCACCGAGCATGGTCTGAGCTGCCCACACAGCTCAGTGCAGTATCTGCGGTCTGAGGAAATGTCCAACGATACACGACAAGCATCAATAACATTCACCGCTCTTTCACGATATTGATCACGGTATTCTCGCTGCTCCCTCACACACACTGCATATCTGTTATAGCACCAGCCACCGAACAAGGTTCATGCTCCAACTCTCACTGCTGCATGCAGCATCTTCTGTCTCTGTCTGTCTGTCTCTCTGTCTCTCTCTCTCTCCCTCCCTCCACTTTACCCCACTCTCCTACACTAATAACACTGCCTGGAGACAACACTGCGGACCCCTCACCATGACCCTGTCCCCCACCTACACCAGCGCTAACAGCAGGGCCACCCATTCCCACCCTCAACTCCTCCCTCCCTTCCTCCCATTCCAGGAGAAACAGCCTGGAATATGACAGAAAGGGCCAAGCCAGATGGTGGAGTGCCCGATACACGTTCCCTCATCCCCCTCCCCCCGCCACGTGGGGAGGACCCTGGTAGGAGCCGGAGAGGACCGGGACGCCTCGTGTGGAGATTCTGAAACATCCATGTCCCACCGACCGAGTAGGGAGCAATGTTCAGTGAAGGACAATTCTCACTTTAAACCCACTGGCAGCTCCGTTCCCCACCCCGGGACAACTTAGAAGCCGTGGCCCTGATGCCATCTCCCATTGGTATCGAACTGGTACAAATGGAATCCCCACGGACTCGGTGGTCAGCAGGATGGGCTCACAGCACCACCATGTCCCAGGAAGGGAGCACCGAGACTCCCGCCTACACCTCCTCCTGTAAACAGCTCAGATACTGAAACTAATCTGTGATAGTTACTGTTCTCCCCACTTGTCCTGACATCTTCAACAACGCAGAGCTCTCTGTTCATGCAGCCCCTTTATAATTGCACAGCCTGTTTTAAACTGTCTTTCATTGTCTTTCCTACCAAAGTGCATCACCTCACACTACTCTGCACTGATCCCCATCTGCCATAAAACTGAACCTTACACCAATGTGTGATTGTCCTGTTAGAGTTCCACACTGTCCTTATAGACTTTAGAGTTCTTCCAGGTTTGGTGCAACCTCCAAACATTGAGATTGTCATAGCGTCACAGTCACACACGAGTGTGAGCAAGTGAAATACTGCTATATTCTCATGGACAGAGTCGAATAATGACATGCTGCCAATGGAGCAACAAAAATCCTGATACATACGAGACAGAGGAGATGAAATATTGACAAACCGCAGAGCAAGTGAAATCTGGATAGGTTCCACTTATCTATATTCATCAGGGTAAAATGTGACGAAGTTGAAAGTGTGTACTGTACCTTCAAGAGAGGGTGAATGCTGTTCTGAAGTGACAGCGTCCAAGTACCTGTGGCATGAGAGGATGGCAGACCCAGAAACAGCATATTGCTATAGAGCTGGAGTCGGGTAATTAGCATTTAAGAGAAAGGGGGTCCCAGAGTTGTGAATAGTTAATGTAAAATGTTCACTTTCAGAGTGAAAATAAATTAATGTTTTTTATTTAAACAATGGAATTTGGCAGGTCTGTCCCTCATATTTTAGCAGTTTACGAGGCAAATTGAGCATTTCTTTATGTTTCATTTAAGTTACCAGATGAGCTTCACGCCGTCTCCTAACCATTCCCATGTGTGTATCTGTGTGTCTCTGTGTGGGGGAGGTCTGGCAGTCTCTGTGGTGCTTTAAGTGATGCAATGCCACCCTCTACCGGCCTCCCCACGCCATTGCACACACATTGGCAGAGGGTGAAAACCAACAGGGATACATTCAGAGAGGGGGAGAGAGAGGGCAGCTGCTCACAGCACAATCCAAACTGATGTCTTATCCGTGTAATGATAAAAATGTTCTTTAAACGGTGTAGCTGTCTCTGCTTTCACCACTTCCTCAGGAAGTTCATTCCACTCACAAGCCAGATTCTGTCTAAAATATTTACCTCTCATGACTTTTGTAAATCTTTTTTCCTCGCACCTTAAAATATCCCTCAGGTTCGAATCCCCAACTCTCTGGAAAAGACATCAGTCCTTCAGCTTATCTGTACCCCTCATTATTTTATAAACCTCTGTAAAGTTACCCCTTAATCTCATACTCTCCAGTGAAAAAAGTCCCAGACTACCCAGCCTCTCCTTCTCGCTCATTCCCTCCATTCCCGGCAACATCCAGGTTAATCTCTTCTGAACCCTCTCTAGCTTAATAATATCAAGGTCAATAATATCAAAGTGAATAGTGAAGGTATTTTCTAAGGGTATGGGGAGTCCACAACTAGAGGAGGTAGGCTTAATGTGAGAGGGGAACATTTAAAAGTGACCTAAGCGGCAGTTTTTTCACCCAGAGGGTGGTGTGCCTATGGAATAAGCGGGCAGGATGACCAGACTGGACCCAGTATTCCAGAAGAGGTCTCACTAATGTCCTGTACAACCACAACATGAAGTCCCAATTCCAATACTCAAAGATCTGACCGATGAAGACGTGTATTAAACACCTTCTTAACCAAACTGTCCATATGAGATGCAAATTTTAAAGAATTATACCTGACGGCCTTGGTCTCAGTTCTACAACACTGCCAAAGGCCCTACGTTTAATTGTATAGATCCTACTCTTGTTTGATTTACCAAATCCAATACCTCACATTAATCCAAACTAAACTCCATCTGCCACCCCTCAGCCCAGTGTATGATATTACTGCCTCATCACCCTCCCCGTTCAATTTTAAAATGCCCATCCCTCTCCAGGAGGCCTGCATACTCTGGCCTTGATTTCCACAAAGAAACTGAGCTTGGTTTGCCTTATGTGGTTAGGGGGAGGAGGGACAGATTGCAGACACAGTCAGTGGGGAGGAGAGGCTGGACTGTATTCAGCGGCCTGGTGTCATTTCATGGTTTTTGGAAGAGGGCAGCCACACTTGAGAGTTGGGTAATAGTGATCAGTGTTTTGGGACCAGAAATTAAGCTCGTCCTG
The DNA here is from genome assembly GCF_004010195.1 of Chiloscyllium plagiosum. Taxonomy (NCBI): domain Eukaryota; kingdom Metazoa; phylum Chordata; class Chondrichthyes; order Orectolobiformes; family Hemiscylliidae; genus Chiloscyllium; species Chiloscyllium plagiosum. Next base: position 46,493,962 of record NC_057717.1, on the reverse strand, counting down.
CGCCTCTGGTGTTCAGTAATAAATATGCATTTGAGACCCTTCATTGGGGCAGAGAGTGTCTGCAGGATTTCTTTCCCTCATACTGCAGACTACAGATAATAGCAATTAAAGACGTTCATAGTTAATTTCGATAGCACAGCACGTACACTCAATATCCGACAGTTGAGACAAATATCTTGCATTTGTTTAACAATACAAAGTGTTTTTTGCAATTCAGTAATAGTAACCTGATTATAATAAATCCACGAAGAGAAAATGAGGTCTGCAGATGCTGGAGATCAGAGATGGAAATGTGTTGCTGGAGAAGCGCAGCAGGTCAGGCAGCATCTAGGGAACAGGAGAATCGACGTTTCGGGCATTAGCCCTTCTTCAGGAATGAGGAAAGTTTGTGCAGCAGGCTAAGATAAAAGATAGGGAGGAGGGACTTGGGGGAGGGGCATAAGGACTTGGTGTATAAGGACTTTAGCAAGGTATTTGATATGGTTCCCCATGGTAGGCTCATTTAGAAAGTAATGAGGCATGGGATATAGGGAAACCCGCCTGGTTAGATAATAAATTGGCTGACCCATAGAAGACAGGGTGAGATTAAATGGATAGTTTTCAGCTTGGAGCACGGTGACCAATGGTGTTCTGAAGGGA